>NC_056744.1:1598344369-1598374369 GCF_019279795.1 Protopterus annectens | reverse complement strand
AAAGTGTATACAATCTAGTGTTAAAGGATGGAGGGAAAGGAAAAGAGAGAGAGAAAGAGGAAAGAATGATGGTGGGATATCGGCCTACCCAGCAGACTCCGCACCAAAGTAAAACACATACCAATGATCGTTTACAGATATATTGCTAGAATAGCAGTTTAGGAATAAGTTGTACCTTAAGATGAACTAACTGCACTTGAAACAAACAGTGGCTAATAATGATGATTTATGGTGATTGTCTGGCAGTTGATTTGGAAGATTAAGGAGCTGTTAAGCTGTTTGCTGATTCCCTCAGCCTTTATTTCCTAACTATGTGACTCTGAGCAAGTCACTTAACCAGACACTTCTCCTGGGCTTAGTCTGAAAATTGTCCATGGAGATCAGTGGTCTATCCCAGAAAACAAATATAAATATAAACTAAGAGATTAATGATTCATACTGAATTATCATTGTTTTGTTTACGTGTGCTGTAGTTGTACCTGAGAGAAACTCTGAGTAAAGTTTATTGAATTCCTATGTAAGGTAATTAGAACATTCTTTAGCCTATCTCAGCACTGCAAAAAAAACAAGAAGAGGTCAAATAAACCTCAGTTCTTAATGGTAAACTGATTCAAAGAAAATGTGTGTTTAATAAACTATGGCAAACACATCACATAGGTATTCCTTAGTGTCTTAGGAATACATTTCTGTTTATTTAAGGTGTAGACTAGCCTTTGTTTCTAATATTTAATTGGCATCCTCACTACCTGAATAATAATAGGTTTGTAGTTTATAGCAAGAAATATTGACACAAAGTACTGCTGCACTGTTAAACAGAGTGCCAAGTCTCCAGTTTTCATTATCTAATACAAAATACATTTCTGACTGACCGTGCTGTTCTTACAGAACAGAGATATTATGAGAACACACCCCTACAGATGTTACTTCAAAATTTATTTTTCTTTACTGTCATCACAATAAAAGAGAATGACTTTTTTAACATAACACTTCCACAGTCTTTAGCTATTAATATGTCATTCAGCAGTTTTGCAATATTATCAGCATTAGTTATTAATTTAAGATTTACTGGATATTGAAGTACAGTATACAGAGAATAGGCATTTTAATTACTGAAGTCAATGGAATCCAGATTCTGTCTGAAAACACTGCAGTAGTTTTCATGTTTTCTATAAGAAATTAGCAGTCCCATTATCTTTAAATGACTGCAGAAAGAAACATGGAGGTTAACATGGTGGTTAACATGGAGGTTAACATGGTGGTTAACATGGAGGTTAACATGGTGACCTGATAATGAGCTCAGGCAGTTGTGACTATGTCTTCATCTAAGATGATGAAAACTTAACAGTTACAGATCAAGGTTTTTAAGTAAAGTCTACAAGGTGTGTGTGGGTGGGGGGGTAGATCTATATGGTTTCTGTGTCTGTCCTACATGAGAGAGAGAGAAAGAGAGAGAGAGAGAGCTTGCTGAAGATTTAAAACTCAAGGTAAACCGATTTTAGTTATGTGCTATACTGTCTTAATCTTCCACTGTCTCCCAAAGCACTTGAATCTTTTTGTAGAATGAAGTCTATATTTCACTCTCCAGATTCCTTCAGTCCATGTTTCCTAACAAAGTTACAGTGAGAATGTTGTTTTTTTCCCTTGTTAACGTACTAGATTTTAAGTTATTTATGGTATACTGAATGAAGCAGGAAGATGCCTGTAAATTTTCTGGGCTAAATCCTAACAGTTAGCGCTGAATGATAGCCTTTTCTTTTCTTTCAGAGGAGTGATGCTTCAAATGTTTTAGATTCACATTCAAATATGAGTGTTTCTGAACTGCCATGACACAAATACAATTTTAATAGCAAAAGGGATAAATCATTTACAATAGCAGAATTCCTTTTAGTGGATAATCTGGGTGCTTGTTGATTTTTTCTCTTTTATTTGAACAAAAATATACATATTTTTAAAGAAATTTTAGAAACAGAGTGAGAAGCCTTCCAAGAGACTGCTACTCGGCCCAGAATATGTCTAAGAAATGGACAGTGTATTTTTAGGGACTATGGTCTCATCACTTGCATTTATGATAAGGAAATTATACAACTTATTATTAATATTCAAAAATGAGCACACTGATTGAAAAGCCCAACCAGTGTGCCCATTGTAAATCAAGCATATATCAATAGAAAAAATGCAGCCGCTGAAGTACCATTGAGCAGCCAGACTTTTCTACTGGCTTATCCTACAGAGCACAGAGCAAAATGCAAGAAGAATTAGGTATGTTCTGCAAAACTAAAGAAACAGAAATGCACCTGATTTTTCTTGTGTTTTGTGATGTCCCTCTGAAAATCTTGGCAGACTGTCATGCCTCTGAACTGCCTAGATTTTCACAGAATGTTCAGATTTTTGCTTCATAGTTTTGGTCTTTTCCTGTTTAAAAAAAAGTTTCTGGCAAGCCACAGGGATGGAAGTCATTAAAAAAATAGCAGACAATTAAGGTTTAGGCTTCATATCCTTTGGAAAATGCACATTAACACAAACACCTCTCGATCCAGTAACTTTCTAAGTTTATAAGAACAACACAATCTGTCCCTACTCTTGGACATTTGTCCCCCCCCCCCCCATTAAAAGTGGCATTAAAAAAACAGTAATGGAGATTCTGTTTTCTCCATTGGTTCTCTTGAGCAGTACTGATGTATTGTACAAGCATGGGAACGTAAGTCTCATATGCATGCATAGTATGTCAGCAAATGCAGAAGAATAAGGAGGAATACTATTGCATCAATATACTTAGACAGTATTTAAGAAAAAGAAGCCATTTCTTTCGTAATTAATGTCATTCTATAATAACAATAACCCAGTCCTGAGTGTGGGTAATGCTGGATTTGTCCATGGTTGGCTTTGTTTGATCACTTGGGCTTTGCCCTCATGATAAAACCACACTGACCATGGGTAAATCCAGCATTGCCTACACCCAGTCATGAGTTATTGCTTCAATATATAGTCGCCCGAGTTCCAAAAACAGTAATTAATCATTTTATTACCATAGGGTAGCCTTAATATATAGTCAATGACATGCACATGCTCCCTATTTCTATGTTTTGTTTAAAAAGCTATTTTGTTCATGTAGCAGTGAAAAACAATTAGCACTCAGATTATTTACTAAAAGAAATTCTGCTGCTGTATATGATTTACTTATCTTGCCATTAAAATTTGTTTATAAAACATGATGTCCAACTTTTATCTATAAAAACATCCTTTTTCTCACACTTTTCACAGTTCATACGATTTGGAATTATTAAGAGTTTTTTCTTGTTAAAAGTGATTTCTTCTGTAGTGCTAATTAAGTTAGTTTTGAAAATATCACACATCTAGTCATCTACAAGAATGTGGTAACCATTCCCAGAATACTGTGCCATGTCGCATCACACCACCCCTTTATGTTATCTCATATTAGGAATGGTTATGACTCCCAGATGCTATTCCATCTTTGTCCTCCTTCTCCCTCAAAGTTGCTGTCGAGGTACTTTATGTTTTTTATTGGATTGCACCCCGAAAAATACATAATCATACCTTTTGTGCCTTGAATATTATGCTATCCCCTAACCATCCTCACAACAGGCCACACAGGTGTCACAGGAAAATAGTCCATCTACTAACTACAACCACTTCAGTCCTGGTGTCATTGGAGGCTGATCCGGCCAGTCCTGTCACTGAACCTGGAAGCACTACAATAGTTACTTGATTTTCTGTAGACAGTCCCCCCTCACTGCCATAGTCTGCTTTGTCTTATTTCTCCACTAACCTACAGTGTCACAGTTCTTGGCAATGGCCAGATATAATGCTCATCTTAGAATACTCCTCTGTGCATCATACCTTAAATAGTCGGATTATTCAGAATAGCCATAGTTACAGCATAATACCACATATTTTCTGGATCATGATAGTTTTAAGCATTATAAGGCACTGCATTATATGAAACATCAAAGCATACTTCTGTTTTCATTTGCTGTTTAACAGTTTGCACATACGAATAAGTGTAGACTTCCATATGAAACATTTCATAATAGAAGATTCAGACAATTAGTAATTTCAGGCACTACAACATCAAATAAACATTTTTGAAGCACTTAATTTCACTGCACCGACTTTTGATGTATTGTGTTTTTTCTTACAGCTGAATACAAATTCACAAGAATTGCTTGAAATATGACAATTAACAGATTTTTTAGAAGCTGGAACCTTTCACCTTAATGTGCAGCTTCACAGTTTGCAAAGTAAGAGCTCTAGTAGTAAAGCCTACTTTAAAACAAATGCAAGAATTGCATATAAATGATTAACTACAAATATTATAACTCTGGTTATGTAAAGTGTTTCTGCAGAGTTGGAATTGGCTGATGAAACAGTGGCAATACTGCACAGTAGAAGCGCTCTGTTACGTAGAATTAAGTTTCCAAATGTCTGTTTGTTTTGCTTTTTCTTTGCCTTCAGTTTCCAAATTACTACACAATAGGAGATACTGTTTACTGTTGTCATAGGAATGTTCAGGCATTCTGCTTTCAGTTTTACGCTTTACTCTCAACCTAACCCAACCCAACCCAGCCCAATACAACACAAACAAACAACTTTTCTTGTCATTTGTTTCCTTATCACAAATGTTACCTTAATATATGTGTGTGTGTATGTATATATATATATATATATATATATATATATATATATATATATTTTTTTTTTTTTTTTTTTTTCCATTTTGACTTCAGAAGCACTTCTGTCTGAAGGTACCCTCCAACAGTACCTAATTTCTTTATTTTAGTATCAGCAGTTATGCAACTGATTTTTAATACTTAAGCATTTACTTCACCATTCCTTTTTATTGTTCTGAAGTTCAGGTCTGAAAGTAAAATGCATCCACAGAATATGTGGTAAAATTAATTATAATGTGGTTATCACTGAAACATGGCTGGATAGTAAGAAGGGGATGGGATATTATTTGTTTCCATCTACCAGAAAAAGAAGATATATATTTAAAATATACATAAAACTGGAAGTTACAGTTTGGGGGCATTCTGAAATAACTTGTATTATACTAACCTGCATTCAGCCCTGAAAAGTGAAAGAATAGTTTCTGAGTTGTGATTATCACATAATAAACTAAGTATTCCTTTGCCTTCCCAAATATGGGAAAATAATCATTTCCATTACCTGCATGATATTTTGAGTCTGCATGTTTCATGTTCTCCCTCTGTCCACACTGCAGTTTCTTCTTGTATCCCAAAGGCATGTGTGTGTGTGTGTGTGTGTGTGTGTGTGTGTGTGTGTGTGTGTGTGTGTGTGTGTGTGTGTGTGTGTGTGTGAGTGTGTGTGTTTGTGTGTGTGTGAGTGTGTGTGCATGAGAGTACCTGACATATATTTTAAATGATGGGCAGGCATCCCTTCCAGGATTTGTTCTATGCTTATAACTGCTGAGTTCCAAGGCTCTGGCTTTCTACTACTTTGAATAGAAGTCATGCAGTGGGGAATGGATGAATGACTATAACTCTAATTTGTTGAATATTTTTATTAAGAATACAGCGCTATATAGCATTAATAAATATACAAAATGGGTTGTTCATCATTCCTAAATAGTTATGCATGGTGATATGCCAGCTGGTATGAACGTCTTTAAACAAATAAATTCTGGACATGCAGAAATGCACATATCATCAAACACTTCTCCCTTTTTGCCTTTGATATTTGGAGAAAAAACAACATTGGCTAATGTCATACATTTCACTCCTTTTTCCTTCAGAGGGTGCTAGTTTCTGGCTCCTTTCAATTACCAGATTTAATACATTCACTTACCTCCTAACAGAACCTATCAAAACTATCTGATGAGAAACACATCCATAAATATGTAGATATGATTTACTGTATTAGATAACTGCATAATAGTTGTTCTTATAGTACTATCTTGCCATTGTTAGACACTTAGCCACCTAGCATGTAGATGTACCTCGCTAATAATTAAACTGCTTTGCCAACTGTGTACCATACTGATGTATGTTTAAGAAAATGTTCCCCATTGTTAACTGCTAGTCATGGAATGGGTGTCATGACATTTTCATTGAACTGTACTGAACTTTGCTCTGCCCAAGTACTAAATACAAACAAGTAAGTAATTAGATATGTAAGTATGTAAGTAAGTAAATAAAGGTGAGTTGTTATAATGTGTTATGATGGCCTCTTGTGCAATCATGCTTGAACACCAGAATTACCCATTTCCATTGCAATACCGCTTCATGTTCTATATTCACATGTAAGTACATTCATTAGTTTGCATTTCCTAAGAAAGTACAGTTGTGTACACTTACCATAAATGTAGACGTTCAAGTGTATTCACTACTGCAGTCATCACACTTGGGTTATCTTGCCAGCAGGTAGCCCTCAGTCGGCCTGAATACCAGAGACTTAGTATTTCTGAGGCGGTTGCTGTCGCTCCAGGACTGACGTCAGGTCGTCAGGGGTATAGAAACAGGCATCCGATGCCATTACATCAGTTTTTCTTGCCGCAAATGTCAGGATCCCCCCAATAGGGAGCTAAGTTATTGTGGGAAAATCACCAGCAGTAAAAAGTAAATACCAATACCAATACCCCTGTAAGGGGTGAGCAATGTACACAGAGAGGAGAGAGAGAAAGAGAGAAAGAGAGAGAGAGAGAGAGAGAGGGGCTGGAGGGAGGGAAACCAAGACTGCAACAGTGAATACACTCGAACATCTACATTTATGGTAAGTGTACACAACTGTACTGTTCTTTGTGTTTCACTGTTGCAGTCCTCACACTTGGGTTGATTCCCAAAGCTGAAGAATGGGTGGAGGCTGTCAAGAAGAGTTTGGGTTGGCTAGTATGCCCTGCAGGACTGCTGTTGCAAAACCCACTCTGGATTTGGAAAATATAGGCAGGTGATAATGCTTGGTGAATGTGCGTACAGAACGCCAGGTAGCAGCTTCCAGAATGTCCCTGGTATGGACTCCCCTGAGGAACGCTGTAGAGGTAGAGGTTGCTCTAGTGGAATGTGTTCTGCCCCCTAAGGGGTTGGTTTCCCAAGGTGTTTGTAGCAGAAATGGATAGAGTGTGCTATCCATTTGGAAATTGTCTGTTTTGAGATAGCCTTGCCCTCTGCCCCTGGTGCAAAACTGAGAAGTAAGTGGTGAGATTTCCTGAAGGGCTTAGTCCTATCCAGGTAGAATCTGAGCTGTCTGTGCATGTCTAAGGAGTGCAGGTACCTTTCCCCTTTATTTTGAGGATTAGGGAAGAATGTTGGCAAATGGATAGATTGGTTGAGAGCTACACTGGACACCACCACCTTAGGCATAAAGGAAAGGTTAGTCCTGAGGGAGACCTTGTCAGCATGAAAAATAATGAAGGGTTCCACAGCCATAAGTGTTTGTTGCTCAGACACTCTTCTAGCTGAAGTGATGGCCAGAAGCAAGGCTGTTTTCCAAGAGAGGAATTTTAACTCTGCTGATGCTGCACGCTCAAATGGAGGTAGCGTGAGCTTTTCCAGTACAAAGTTAAGGTCCCAGGCAGGGGTAGGTGTTCTCCTTGGTGGCCTTAAGTTGGTTGCCCCTCTCAAGAACTGTTTGATGAGAGGGTGAGAGAAGAGAGCTGACTCAGTGTTGTAATAAGCCAAGATGGCAGAGGCATGGATCTGAATGGAGGAGAAGGATAGACCTCTGTGGAGTAGATCTGCTAGGTAATCCAGGATTAGAGGTAGGGAGGGCAGTGCTGTGTCCTCTCCTTTACATTGAATCCAGGAGCAATACCTTTTCCACTAATCAGCATAGGATTTCCTTGTACTGGGTCTTCTGGCTTCAAGGATGACATCCACCACCTGGTTGCTTAGGCTGGTCACTGGGGGAGAATTCAAGGAATAAGCCAGGCTGCAAGATTCAGGGTTTGCAGTTGCGGATGCAAGATCTGTCCCCCCTGCTGTGTGAGGAGGGTCAGGCTGTAGGGTAGGTGCCAGGGTGGCACTGGTGACAGGCTGCACAGTAGTGGGTACCAGTGCTGGCATGGCCAGTCCGGAGAAATCAGGATTGTCCTTGATCTGTCCTGTCTTATGTTGAGCAAAATTCTTGAGAGAAGGGGCAGAGGGGGAAATGCATAGATCGAGCGGTTTACCTACTGGAAGGATAGGACATCCACTTTCCAGGCATTGCTGTGAGGTGTCCTGTTGCAGAATTTGTTGAGATGGTGATTGCAGGGGGAGGCAAAGAGATCCACATCTGGGGTCCCCCATTTCTGGGTCAGATGGCTGAAGGTGGTGTGCTCTAATTGCCACTCATGTGGGTTTAGGAGAATTCTGCTTAAGTCGTCTACCAGTGAGTTTTGTTTGCCTGGCAGGAATTGAGCTTGCAGATGGACCTGCATGTCCAGGGCCATGTTCCACAGGCCCATGTCTAGTCTTCAGAGTGGGTAAGGGTGGGATCCCCCCTGTTTGTTGATATACCACATAACTGTGATGTTGTCTGTTTTTATTAGCAGGGGTCCTGATGAGAGGAGGGATCTGAAAGCTGTTAGAGCGTGCTGAACAGCAAGCATTTCTTTTTGGTTGATGTGCAGATGAATATGTCTTGGCCTCTAGTGGCCCTGAATGCACTTGTCATCCAGGTGTGCCCCCCAGGCATAGTCTGATGCATCAGTGGTTAGGGTCTGGGTGGCATGGGATTGACTAAAGGGAAGTCCCTTGTTGTGGTTGCATGCTGCTGCCCACCAAAGAAACTCTGTCCTTAGACAAGGTATGATAGCAATAACAGTTTCCAGGTCCTAAGAATGGTGGCACCAAAGACTTTTTAAGTACCATTGAAGTTTCCTCATATGCAGTCTGGCATATGGAATTAGTAGGAAGGAAGAGGCCATGAACCCTAGGGCCTACAGGATTTTCCTTGCAGACAGCTGGGTTCTGGTGCCCATTTGAGTGAAGTAGCCTGTCAGATAGGCTTCTTTTTCTGTAGTAAGGAATGCCACCTGGGATGCTGTGTCTAAGCTTGCTCCCAGGAATACAATCTTTTGACTGCAGACTAGTTTTGATTTCTTTTCATTGATAGTGTACCCCAGGGAGGTTAGAAGGTTCTTTACAAATGTCAGGTGCTGCAACAGCATTTCCTGACTGTCTGCCTGAATCAGGCAATTGTCCAAGTATGGGTACATTTGAATTTTTCTTTGTCTGCATTGGGCAATGGCTGGAGCCAGGCATTTTGTGAATACTCTGGGAGCAGTGGATAAGCCAAAGAAAGGGAAGTGCAGAGAACTGATAATGCATAGATCCTGCCCTGAAGCATAGGTATTTCCTGCATGAGTCCCTGATAGGGATGCGCAGATAGGCTTCTTTTAGGTCTAGGGTGGCTAACTAGGCATCTTTGGTCAACATGGGAAGCAACTGCTGAAGGGTGACTATTTTGAATTTTGGTACCACCAGGAAGGTGTTTAGAATGGATAGATCTAGGATTGGGTGCCAAGTGCCCTCTTTCCTGGGTACCAGGAAAAGCCTGGAATAGAACCCTTGACCTATCTGTTCTGCAGGAACAGGTTGAATTCCCCTTATGGAAAGCAGGGATTGAACTTGGTTTGTGCCTCTGCCCACTGGTGTGGAGGAATATTTGGGAACCCTTTTGGGGTTGGCAGTGAGTGGAAGAAAAAGTTGTACCCCTGGGATACAATGTTGAGGACCCATCGGTCATCGATGATGGTAGTCCAGTTTTTTGCATGATGGGCAAGTTTTCCTCCTAGGGCCATGAGCAGTTGGGCAGAGATGGGGAGAGGAGTTGAGAAGTCATTGTGAATTCTTTCCATAAGGGGGTGGCTTAGCACTTCCTGCTTTTGAAGTGGAGGCACTCCATTGCTTAGATCTCTGCACACCCACAGATTGTAGTCTGGGTGGTCTGTTTCCCCTGGGTCTTGTATGAGATGGTCTTGAGGAGGCTGGAAAGGACCAATGCTTTGAGGGGCAATGCCTACTAAATCTAGGAGGCTCTACTTGCAAGATATCTTAGACTGTCTGCATAAATTTAGCTTTTTCTTCCATCCTTTTAAGAACCTCTTCTGCTTTGGTGCCAAACAGATTGTCCTTGTTCAAAGGAGCATCTAGTAATTTTTATTTGACATGGTCTGGCAGTGTCTGCTCCTTAAGTCATGCATGCCTTCTCAGTACAGAACCAGTGACTGCAGCCCTGCAAGATGCTTCTAGGATGTCAAAGCATAATTGCAAAGTATGCTTGCTGACTTGGCCTGCAGAAGGCATAATCTCTTGTAATTCCTTATTTTCTGCACAGTCTGTAAAGGTAGCTAATTTTTGCTTAATAAGTTCCATAATAAGTTTCTGGTACTTCAGCATGTGAAACTGGCAATTCAATGCCCTAATGGCGAGAGTTGCAGAGGTGTATATTTGTTTACCCCATCTGTCTAAAGCTCTGGAATCCCTGTCCAAAGGGGTGGGATTCTTAGCTGTAGTTGCTTTGATACCTTTAGGCCCCTGGGAGATGATCTCTGGGTCAGCAGTAGGATTTTTGAAAAAGAATTTGTGAGTCAGGAACTCTGTAGTACCTGGCTGGTTTCCTAGGAGCAGGGGGTAAAGTATCAGGAGTTAGACTGGATTCCATAAAGACATCATCCACAACATCCAGAACTGGGGGTATAGCTAAAGGTCTATATTGTGGCAAATCTAGAAATTCTCTGAGTCTCTTTTTGGACTGAGGATAGTCTTGGCATTCTCAGTGGAAATGCTCTCCTAAAGTATGCAAGGTTTCAACAAAAGAACAATCCTCTGGAGGAGAAGCAGAGGGGATGGATTCCACTGCATCTGAATCCTCATAAGCAGATAAAGGCATGTCTTCATAATCAGATACCTCAGAGTCGTCGGACTCTTGGTCTGTTAAAGCTGCTGGGGACATGTTTCTTTTTCTCTTAGCAGGGGAAGGCTGACTTCTCCCAATCAGCATAATAAGGTTTTCTGCCATTTTAAGCATTTGGTGTTGTGGCAAGGAAGCAGATGATTGAGGTTGGGTCATCATTTTTTTTAGGCGTAGTTCGTACTCTTGGCCTTAGAAACTTGGTACGTTTAGACAGAACTGAAGATACGAAAGAAGTCATTGGTTTGTGTCGAATATCGGTAGAGCAAAGAACTTCCTCAGAAGCCAGTACCTGCTCAGCGGCTCTGAACCCATCCAAGGTAGAGACATCCACAGGTTCTATAGTCGAAGAAGAGTCTTGCTGCATACTGGACTCCGAATGGGTCTCGGTAGTGGCCTGTGAATCCATTGAAGCGGGCATCAAGGGCTGTGAAAGCGCCTCAATGAGTACTAGTGAACTGGTGACTAGCTTAATGAAAGTGTCATCAGCAGTCTTGAACCTGTGCAGTCTGTCTCTGTCTTTATCGTTTCGTTTTTTCAGAAGATCCATAGTCAGATGGCTTACAGTAGCCATTTTGGAATACGGAGATAGAGAGGGAAAATATTTAGCGACAATAAGAGCCCGGCGACTAATAGTTCAGGCATTAAACAAAGCACAAAACCGACAGTGAGGTACATCGTAGTCGGGTCTATATTAAAAGCCCATAAGGACTAAAGATCGAGTGCATGTACATCAACACATAAAGGTCGTTGTACATAAAAAGCGAAACATTAAAACAGTGAAATCCGAAACACCAAACTAGTTCCGTCATCAGAATGCGCCACACAGGTAAGTAAAAAATAACACTAAATAATTAATTTAACATGCTTTTATTAGCTACCCCTACCTAAATATACCAACTCCGAGACCACACTACTGTGGGGAAAAGGATATATTTCCTTATCCCCACCATCACACTGCTGACCAGGAAACACATTTGGCGTTTCAAAGTTTGCTGTTTTAGTGTTTCACTGTTTATGTACATCGACCATTATGTGTCGATCTACATACATTTGATCTATAGTCCTTTCGGGCTTTTAATATAGACCCGTTGTGGTCTGGGCCTAAACAGGTGATGCAGTAAGAATGGAAATCTCAGTGTCGTATTTGTTTTCCACAGGCGAGACAATTGTTAACTTTTTCTGATATTGGTTAGAGCAAGAAAAAAGGATCCCCAACGAGGTACTTAGCTTTAGAAGACTTTAGAAGACTTCAGGATGATTCAATTCAGAAATGAAAAGAGCAAGAAAAAAGGATCCCCAACGAGGTACTTAGCTTTAGAAGACTTTAGAAGACTTCAGGATGATTCAATTCAGAAATGAAAACTCAGGTAGCGGCCGACCGGCACTTGTGCGAACTGTTTCTTCTTTGGGATCCTCGGCAAAAAAGACTGATGTAATGGCATCGGCTGCCTGTTTTTATACCCCTGACGACCTGACATCAGTCCTGGAGGGACAGCAACCTATGCAGAAATACTAAGTCTCTGGTATTCGGGCCGACTGAGGGCTACCTGCAGGCAAGATAACCCAAGTGTGATGACTGCAACAGTGAAACACGAAGAACATCAGTAATTCCCAGATATTCACTTTAATAGACTTTCTGTAATCACAACACTTTTCACCCAATGGCTCCCTATTGAAATGTCAGCACTCAAAATGCCACGTTCTGGCATGCTAAAAAAAAACAAAAAAACTGAAAACACACCAGAAGAGCAAATCTTGAAGATCACTCTTTTCCTTTAAACTTCTCCTGCATCTCTAGCCTCTGAATTTATATATACCAACTCCAACAGCATCATGCTTCAAAGGAAAGGGAATATCTTGATAAATGAAATAAATCTCAGATTTACTATATATAAGTCCGTTTTTTTAGTCACTTAATCTCTGTGTTTTGGGACTCTCGGTAGTGAGTCCAAACATTTCACATGCTTACCTCTCCCCAGCACATTTTTAGTTCCATTTTTTTCATTCATTCAAAGTAAAATCTGTGTGGCCCTCATAGGACTTACAATAGTGACCTTAAGACGACCCTCGGGAGAGTCTTCTTTTGGATTTGCTGGTGTAAAAGCATTCTGTTCCCATAACTTCATTTACTATATGGACAGTCATGGGGTTTGAAATCTGCCATAGCTAAAAAAACAGTCTGACATTTTTTTAGGGGGTATAGCTAATCTGTTACCTTTATTCAGTCATGGTTGAAAGTTTGCTCCTGAGATAAAATGCCAGTCAGTTATATTATCACTATCCAATAATGCCTGCACACCAACAAGCCTCCCCTATGATACTAGTCAATTCATTCTTCACACTGGGTGCTTCTTAATGAGAGTGACAGGGGGCTCAAGCTCATCACACAAGCAGCTAAGGTTGTACATGTGCCTTGTTGGCATCTTGCAATGACCAAGCATATTTCTGAAGAAGCATCCCCAACACAGCTTACTAATACATGCTAATACATGCTAACCCTTACCCTCTCCCTTCCTCTAACCCTAACTTTATACTATTTCTTACAAAAAAGACCTTTCTGTAACACTGCTGCTACATAAAACAGTTGGAAACAGACTACATACAACAAAATACATGCGCAATACATGCATGTATCCCCTTACCTAGCCATTATTCTTTAGCACCATTCCTAACTACCTTTCTCCCTCCCATACTGCTTTGCACTACAGTCATTCATAGTCAGACTCCTCCCTAACAGCACCTATCTATTCTGCATTCTATCTTCTACTTTTCCCAAATAAACCCTCACTTCTTCCTATTTTAGCTACATGTTCATACTCCAGCTTTTTAAACCCCTCTACTCTTTACATTCCAGGGAAGATACTACGGCAACATAACTCTCTTTCCTCATAGAAAATACTTCTTTCCTACCTACCCTCATCCAGCTTTCAGACTCCACCAACACTAAATATTCTTCTGCCCAGCAACTTCCTTTTCCTTCTTGGTCCCCCCTTCCCCACTACCTGCTAACTATAACATACAAATCCCTTTACTTAATCATGCTACTCTTCAGCTTTTCCTGTACCCGTCTTCTCAGTCTGGGTCATCTGTCATCCTAGCATGACCCTAGAATAGATCTCAACATCTCTCCAACTCTGTCTCAACCACCTATTTATACTTCCTCCCAACAATCTCCACACATCGCACCAAACCTATTTAATGACGTCCCTCATCTTTACTCCAAATACAGAGTGATTAGCTCCATTTCAATTCAAACCAAAACAAAATTAAGTGGAAAATACTCACCAAAAAAGAAAATGTCAGTAATTCCCCAGTATACTACAATCCTTCTTGGAGGAGACATTCACCCTAATCCTGACCCCCACCTATCACAATGAGCATCAAAACAATGTTCTTCCACACTCCAGTCTAACCCTATAAGGGTCAACCGCCCACCCAAGGTAATCCAACGTTTGCTGCCATAAATGTTAGAAGCATAAGAAATAAAACTTCTGAACTGCATGTCTGGATTACCCAGCATAAGACTAGTATTCTCACTGTAACTGAAGCTTGGTTTAAACCTAGAAGAAACAACTCTGAAATTATGCCTTCTGACTGTAACATGTAATGACTGTGTCAAGAGAAAAGGTAGTGGTATTGCCTTAATATTTCCCAGCAACTTCCACATTTCCCCTTACAGCAAACCAATGCCAAAATTCAATTCAGCAGAGCTTCTTATTACTTTCCTGAAATTAAACAATTACAAACAAATATGTATTACTGTTCTTTGCATCCATATGTGTGACAATACAGCTATTCTGGAAGATATCCAACACTGGATAGCCATAGCAATTCCATAAGAAAAAATGCTACTAGCTAATGTCATTTGGTTCTAACACCCCTACGTCTCACATGATCTTATTTGATCTCACATAACTAATTAATACATACTGTTAATAAAGCTAGAGATAACAGCAAACTAGTCTCCTCCTTATTTAAGACAAACTGTGTTGAAGGTTTTAGACAAGTCTAGAAATAAGAAGACTAGTTTGTCATTCATCATCATCATCATCATCATCATCATCATTAGCCCCCTTTTTCCCATTTGTTTTTCTACTTGGGGTCGGGGTATTGTGTTAACTATCGCCAACTCTCTTGATTCAGTGCCACACTCCTGCCTTCTTTAACACTCATGCTTGACTGTCGCAGGTCTTCTTTCACAAAATCCATCCACCTCTTTGCTGGGCATTCTCACTTCCTCTTACCTTCTTCCTGTCTGTCCCAACTCTTCCTCATCAAATTGTCTTCTGTTTTTCTGCACATGTCCAAACCACTGTAATTTGTTCTCTTTGATCTTTTCTGCAATTGGACCTACTTTGACTTCTGTTCTTATGTCCTCATTTCTTCATCTGTCCCACAGTGTGCATCCTACTACCCTTCCCAGGCATTTCATTTCCATCGCCTCTAGCTTCTTCACCTGTTCTGCCTTTACTGCCCAGGTTTTTGTGCCATACAGTAGTACTGGTCGCACCACTGTCTTTTATACCTTACTTCTCTGCTTCTTTGGCATTCTTCTGTTATAGACTACACCTGACACTCTATGCCATTTAGCTGCAGCCCCTCTGAGTCTAGCTTTGACCTCTTCATTCAGACTTCCCTTCTCCTCAACCACCCCTCCAGATATTTGAAGCTGTTTACCTTTTCCACTGTCTTCCCTTCTATCTCTATTCTCAACTTCCTCTGATTTCCCCAATTTGCTGCCATTACCACCATCTTATCTGTGCTTAGTTTCATCCCCTGTGCCTTCAGTTTTGCATTCCATTCTCCTATCCTTCTTTGCTGAAGCTCTAGCTCAGAGTCTGCCTTTGATACCACATCATCTACATATGGCAACTTTGTTGATCTGTTCCCTCTGACCTGTTTCCTAATGTAGTCCATCACCAGTATGAACAGCAGTGGGCTCAGAGCTGAACTCTAGTGTACACCCATTCCCACTGGGAACTCCTCTATGAGGCAGAACACTGTTCGTACCTGAGTCATTGGGTCCTTAGGCATAGCCTGCACTAATTCTACCAATGTTTCTGGGACTTCAAACCACCACAGTACTGCCCAGATCAGCTGTCTTGGGACCTTGTCATATGCGTTCCCCAAGTCTAGGAATGCCCAGTTGGACTCTCTCCTCATCTCTAGTTTCTTCTCAAGTATCTGTCTCACTGCAAACATTGAGTCAGTTGTGCTGCATCCTGATCTGAATCCAAACTGCTCATCTCTCATCTTACATTGTACTACCCTGCGTATCAGTTTATCAATCACCCTGTCCAGAACTTTCATGCAATGTGATAGGTGTTTGATGCCATTATTTCCAGATTTATTAACAGTATCTATATAGGTTAGAAGGGCAGTGCTACTACTATGGGAAGGGTGGAAGCCATGTTGTGTGGGAATAGTTTAGTAATTTTTTTTAATACATTTTTTCAAGCATTTTGGAGAAGGGGATCATGCTGCTATATGTCTAAAGATCATAATGTCTGTTGAATTTCCTCCTTTGTGCAGATGGAAGTGTGTAACATTTCCCCCTTCAAATGTCCTAATTACGTCTCTCTCAGCCACCCTTCTATGGTTCAAAAGTTACCTGTCCAACAGTTATCAGTCAGTAAAATGGCACTTCACCCTCTCTTCATACCTCCCACTCATCACCGTCAGAGCCCGATCATGGAAAATGGGGCCATAGGTAGGGTAATTGATTGGAACCACACACAAACATACACACACACACACACACACACACACACACACACACACACACACACACACACACACACACACACACACACACACACACAGCACACAGCTTTTCCAGTGTCCCATTACTTGGCTATCTCTCCCCAGTTACTGTAAACACTGTTCAAACCTGTTAGCTTGCATACTATTTTCTATTTTTCTTTTTTACTTCTGCAGTGATAGCAGATGTTTGGATTTAATTTAAAACTTTTTTCAAATGTTATAGCACAAGCACTGATAGACATTTGCTAAACAAAACAATATGGTCTCACAATGAAAATAGACTTAGCGTTAACAGTAAATGTCTCTGCCCTTGAAACCTCACATTCATCAAAACGGCATTGAAACCCGCACTCATAGAAAATGCATCTGGCTGGTGGTGGATTAAGTTTACCTTCAGGTTATTTTCAAACCATAGGCTCCTTGCACACATTTTAAGACCATGCATACATGCATGTGTTCTTTAATTCACCTTTCTGATTGCATTAAATTATATTCCTTGTATAATATGGCACCACTTGTTAGAGTGTGTTTTAAATCTTTAGTTTTAAACATTTTCCCCATAAGCAATATAACAAAATGCATGAACCAATAATGACAAAACTGCCCATTTCAGAACATTTCATCCATAAAAGGCCACTCAAACTTCTGTCATTACAATCCACGAATATCAGTCAGCATGCACAGTCTCTGCATAAGTTAAGTCATCTGAATAATTGCACATTAAAGAGATCTATAACTAATAAAGAGGTTGCTACTAGAAAACAAATTTATATTTCAATGCTTCATATACAAATTCAGTGCCTGCATGCCTCTTAACCTCTCAATGGTTGGGGGTGGGAGGTTGGCATAATGGTTAAGGTATTTGCCTTATAAACCAAAGGTGCAGGGTTTGATTCTCACTTGGAGTAATTGGCTAGGCTTAAAAATGTCCCACAAAGGCAGTTAGCCTAGTATTAATATATGAACCTATGAACCTATGCAAGACGTCTGGACAAAGCCAGAAATAATGGGGGACGAAGAACCAAAAATATGGACAGATTTTAAGTATTGCTCCTATAAACTTAGAAAGTTGCTAGAATAAAAGGTTTTGAATTATTATGCATTTTCCAAAAATATGAAGACTGAAACTCAAATGTCCGTCATTATTTAGTATTATTTAGTTACTTTAATCCTCACTGGTTTGCCAGGAAAAACACAAATTTTAGAAGGAACAGACTAAAAATGAGTCAAACATCTGGGCATTCTGTGAAAATCTGGACCATACCTATCAAGTGTACCTCATTATGAGGAATGCACCTCATTTGGGGTCTTAAAATATTCATGTTCGTCAAAGTTCTACATTGAAAGGCTCTGACACACATTCTGTGTTATGAATTTTTTAACTAATATCCATGGTAAATACAAATTAATCATGTCAATTCATTAAAATAACTTTTTTATAAGTAAAACCAGCATATTTTAACCATTCTATTACCTTCCTAGTTGAAGATGTTAGTATGCCATTAGTATGTGTTCCACATTTTGCCCATTTGTTCCACATTATGAGGGCTTGTGTTCCTCATTTTGGGGATGGAAGGTTGAGAGCTATGATCTGGACAGTTGAGAGGTATGCCTGCTGCCCTTGAAGAATAAATTGCCTGTGTTACACTAAAAAATGGTAAGCTGGTAATATTGCAATAGGGAATGGATGACAAAATGACAACATATTTACAAGGCATCTCACATTCAAAGGAGGACACACTCAGGAATGCAGCACCTCCACCCCTCCTAAAACTCATTCACTAAAATGGAGCTCAGGAAGTTTGCACTGTAACTTCCAATGGGTGTAGCATAAACTTTTGACAGAATCAAATGATATCCTCACATTTCAAACAAATGTTCATATCTCTGGAACCATAGGGACTATGAAAGAAGTATAAATGGTGAACTCTTAAGCACAAGCTGTTTTTATAGTAGTAGTATTCTTTAGGTTCTAGGTCTTAAACTGAATTTTATAGGACACAGTAAACACAGCAACTATTACGTTTGTAATATTTTGCAAACAATTTACAATATCTCAACAACCACACATGTTACACACATACTGTCAGCAGCATTTTATTCATCTAGCTGAGAGCTTTCATATGAGGCTAAGGAGTTCTGTCTGTGTTACTTGGTTGTTGAAATATTTGCAACAATATGAAAATTATATATATGTAAACTAATATCATAAAAACAACAGCTAATATTTATTTATCTGCACTAGACAGAGGTCAAATATTAAATAGTTCAGTTTGCCATTGTGTCAGCTTTAAAATGAATTTTTTTAAACCGTGTACATAGCATGGTTTTGGACTTATTGATGCAAATATGAACAAGCAATATTTGACTTCTAGAAGCATCAGTAGGAGGTAACTGCAGATGCACCTGGAGGTGTCACTCACATATAATGAGTTAAAGTGCAACATAGTATCAGCAATCCATCTACATGCTGTAGGAGTAGAACCCACAGCTTTCTGCATAAAAAACAAATATGCTACATATTGCACTAACATTGCTTTTAAAAACTCTAGCAGAAAGAGTGATGACCATTTCCTAAGAAAAACAGTTGCACATTGAAAACAGCAGCACTAAACTTTTCTTCCCTTGACGCTCACAATTCCTTGAACATGCATTGAAGTTTCCAATTCCTTGAAAATGCACTAAAACTCATAGTCTGGTAGTTGGTATAGACCATTCAGACTCTTGTCATCTTTATCCAAGGTACACAGTAAATTAAACTGCCAGCCATCCCTAACTAGGACATTTCACACATACACTTTCCAGTAACAACAAGAACAGTCATGTGTTTAAATTCTGCATTCAGAATATAAGAAGCAATCAACAGCAGGTCTGTGTTGTGTGATGATGCGAGCAACAGCAGGTGTGTGTGTGCACAAACAATGTAAACTGCATGCAGAGGGTGCTCTTAAAGATGAATGCCCTTAAAGAAGACATAATCCTTTTTTTTAATTAAAAAGTAAGTACTGTGGCAACCCCCTCCCCCATAGGCAGTAGGCCCTTCCCAGCCAGCAGGCCCTAGGCAACAGCCTAAGACATTCAGTTGTGGATCCAGCTCTGACCACCAGTGTACCACAAGGATCTATCCTTGGTCCCCTACTCTTTAACATTCAAACCAGCATCCTCCACATATCCACACAACAGACCTCTGTAATAAAGTATGTAAATGACTCCACACTAGTTTGCACATCTGACAACATGACACACCTCCAGAAAATTACTCAGGAAATTTTAACAGCCACTGAAACATCACTTTGTAACTCACAGCTAAACAGCTAACTACTATTTTTCCCCAATCCCCCTTGTGAAGACTGGTAGAGAAGAGTGAAGGCTGCCAGCCTACCCAGATAGAATTGTACAGATAATTTTGTCATTTGTAAATATAAATGTAAACTACAGGCTTGTTGTCTTAAATGTAAATAAAGTACAGGTCACCGCTGAATAATTCTTTGTGGAATCTCCTTTATAAAAGTAAGCGCTTTCGGAATAATCCTTCATCAGACATAATTCAAAGTAACAAAAGCAGCCATATTTAAAACACAGATCATCCAATCACTTACTCCTAAAAGCCCGCTTTTTTTGTAAAGCAGGTTTAATTGGTAAAACATCGTTAAGACCAGGTGGTCTATGTGCTCTTAAATCTACTATCCACTTGGATTCAGCTAATGCTGTTCTATGTTGAATATCCCCCCCCCCTCTCATTAGTGGCAATATTAACAATGCATCTGAACTTAAAAGTGTGTGTGGGATTAATCTCTATATGTCTGAATAAAGCATTGCTCACTTGACATGTTCTAATATTACTAATATGCTGTAAAATCCGAACCTTCAGCATGTTATTTGTCATACCTACATAAAAACTTTCACATTGTTCACAATTGGCCATATATACTAAGTGTTTTGTCCTGCAAGTAGCCCTCCCTTTAAATATAAAAGTTTGTGTCTTATCAGGATGTTTATATTCAGTGTCGCTATTAATATATTGACAAGCCTTACAGTTGCCACAAGGATATGTGCCTGCTCTAATATCTATTGTAGGTCTCTTATTCAAATATGTCTCCTTACATAACAGGTCCTTGAGATTGTTGTTTCTCCTATAGTTAAACATGGGACGTTCTGCCACTACGTCCTTAAGACTAATATCACTTCTTAGGATATTCCAATTGTTCTGAACTATATTACATATGTCTTTAATGTTACTACCATACGTAAAAAGTATTTTAGGTTGTTCCTTCCTGCTACTACATAATCCTGTATCTATTTGTCTACCAATAACAGGGCCTTGCATCCATGGCCTATTCTTTGTCTTCCTATGTAGAGCATTGTTACCAACCACCTTACTAACCATGTTCCTCTCATAGCCCCTATCCAAAAAATGTCCACTCAGCCTGGAAAGTTCCTCATCACAGTAAGTATCTTCAGAACATACCCTAGATATCCTACCCACTTGGCTCTTGACAATATTGGGAAAGATATGCCTCGGGTGCATGCTGTCATAGGATAACAATGCATTTTGCCAACATTGTTTCCTATACAATTTCGAGGTGAAACCAAGGTTACTCTGTTCCACACAAACATCCAGGAACTCTATCTGAGTAAAAGAAGTTTTGGCACTAAAGGTCAAAAAAGTAGTGGTGGTGTGGAGAAAAGCTAAAAAGCTCTCAAAGGTAGAAGTATCCCCATCCCACAAAATAAAAACGTCATCCACAAATCTGACATACAAAACTATGTACTTATTCCATTCCTGATTATTAAGAATTTCCTTGGTTTCCCATTTGGACATAACCAAATTTGCATATGTGTTAGCACATGGGGTGCCCATAGCTACCCCCTGTGCTTGTCTGTATATGGATCCTGGTCCCACAAAGACATTGTTGTTCAATACCAAAGCTAGTAAATTCTCCACAACCAGTCGCTTATGCTCAGTTGCTCCCAATCTACTTATTACTTCACCCACTGCTGTTATCCCATATTGTTGTTCAATAACAGTAAATAAACTGTTGACATCAAGTGTGGCCATCAATAATCCACCATGTTTGGACTTGGTGGCCGCTGCTAATAGCCCTAAGAAATGCCCTGTGTCTCTTAGAATGTTATCTATCAGTTCTAAATATGGTTTAAGTATAAACTCCAACCATATAGAAATATTCTCAGTGACCCACCCTCTCCCCGAGACAATGGGTCTGAGTGGTGGGTCTGTCAATGATTTATGTATTTTGGGCATGGCCTTAAAAACAGGCGTAATTGGTTTATCTACCTTGAGGAACTCATAGACTTCTTGTTCTAACAAACCCCTCTCTAATAAATTGTTTAACTGGCTATGTACATTATCTATAATCATTCTAACTTGTAAAGGGTTAATGGCTACATATGCTCCATCTAAAGTCAGTGTGTCTAGCAATTTCCTTTCATACCAACATGTATCTAATACAACGATGGCTCCCCCCTTATCAGCCATCTTAATAGTGATTTCTTTCTTATCCATGAGGCCATGTAAAGCAGTCCTTTGTATCGGTGTAAGATTATAATATCTATAAGCACTTCTCTCCTCAAAATATTTGAAAAGGTCATTCTCACAAGCGTTCATGAACAAGTTAAGTGTTGGTGTAAAATTAGGAGCAAATGTGCTAGGTGTCCTAGGACCCATGGCTCCATGGGTTTGGTTATTAAAAATCAATTTTAACATCACGCTCCTACAGAACAACATCAAGTCAAATATAATATCACTATATACGCACTTATTGCTAGGAACAAAGGTCAAGCCCTTGTTTAAAATCTCTAGCTCATCGGTACTCAACACATATTGAGATAAATTATATACAATGCCATCAGACATACTGTTAGTCAATGTAAAGTCCTCCGACGCTTGTCTGCGTTTCTGTCCTCGCTTAGGGACCTCTTGCCTGCTCCTTTCCTCCGCACCGGTGCCGGTAGATTCCCCAAAAAATGCAGAGCCCCTGCATATGTTTTTGGCCGGGCCCCTGTATCATTGTGGTGAATACTCTCATTTGCTGTCACCACTATGGAGCTGGAAAGGCCCCCTGGAATCCATATATGTTCTTCCGGCTGTGGAATATGTGTTTCGCTATTTGGAGAAACACTGTTGGAATGTGAAGCCAGGATATCGTTATTGCTGGGGGTAGTAGTAACTGTCCCATTGCCTGTGAGCTTGTTGGTCGTTCCTTCCCCAAAATTGCTGATAGTACAGAATGGACTATCAGTAGAACCCCTCATATCAGCTCCATTTTAGTTTAACGAGGTGGACAATGTCGGTATGTGGTCAACTGTATTGAAGGCCAACGTTGTGCTTGCCTCTGTGTGTACCGCTGACCCTGTCTCTGTAGCTCGTATAGCGTCCGAACGTGTTGTCATCATCACTGAGGGACGTCTAGTTGTTTCAGTTGCTCGTTCTTTGAAAGAGCTTCTTTAGATAATTGTAGCATAACAGTAGAAATTCTTTCTACTAGTATGGAGTATATGAAGTTATTGATCAAGTTTTTTTCACCAGAATTGGCGGCTTTGAAGCAAGAAGTAACATCATTATTTTCGCGATTACAGACTGATTTTCCAGACAGCAAAAGTAAAGAAAGAATTTCTACTGTTATGCTACAATTATCTAAAGAAGCTGATAAACTTAAAGATGTCAAATTAGGTAAAATCAGGAGGGACCACTCCGATTTTACCCATGGTAACATCTTTGTCTGGCCCAGATTCAAAGAACGAGCAACTGAAACAACTAGACGTCCCTCAGTGATGATGACAACACGTTCGGACGCTATACGAGCTACAGAGACAGGGTCAGCGGTACACACAGAGGCAAGCACAATGTTGGCCATCGATACAGTTGACCACATACCGACATTGTCCACCTCGTTAAACCAAAATGGAGCCGATATGAGGGGTTCTACTGATAGTCCATTCTGTACTATCAGCAATTTTGGGGAAGGAACGACCAACAAGCTCACAGGCAATGGGACAGTTACTACTACCCCCAGCAATAACGATATCCTGGCTTCGCATTCCAACAGTGTTTCTCCAAATAGCGAAACACATATTCCACAGCCGGAAGAACATATACGGATTCCAGGGGGCCTTTCCAGCTCCATAGTGGTGACAGCAAATGAGAGTATTCACCACAATGATACAGGGGCCCGGCCAAAAACATATGCAGGGGCTCTGCATTTTTTGGGGAATCTACCGGCACCGGTGCGGAGGAAAGGAGCAGGCAAGAGGTCCCTAAGCGAGGACAGAAACGCAGACAAGCGTCGGAGGACTTTACATTGACTAACAGTATGTCTGATGGCATTGTATATAATTTATCTCAACATGTGTTGAGTACCGATGAGCTAGAGATTTTAAACAAGGGCTTGACCTTTGTTCCTAGCAATAAGTGCGTATATAGTGATATTATATTTGACTTGATGTTGTTCTGTAGGAGCGTGATGTTAAAATTGATTTTTAATAACCAAACCCATGGAGCCATGGGTCCTAGGACACCTAGCACATTTGCTCCTAATTTTACACCAACACTTAACTTGTTCATGAACGCTTGTGAGAATGACCTTTTCAAATATTTTGAGGAGAGAAGTGCTTATAGATATTATAATCTTACACCGATACAAAGGACTGCTTTACATGGCCTCATGGATAAGAAAGAAATCACTATTAAGATAGCTGATAAGGGGGGAGCCATCGTTGTATTAGATACATGTTGGTATGAAAGGAAATTGCTAGACACACTGACTTTAGATGGAGCATATGTAGCCATTAACCCTTTACAAGTTAGAATGATTATAGATAATGTACATAGCCAGTTAAACAATTTATTAGAGAGGGGTTTGTTAGAACAAGAAGTCTATGAGTTCCTCAAGGTAGATAAACCAATTACGCCTGTTTTTAAGGCCATGCCCAAAATACATAAATCATTGACAGACCCACCACTCAGACCCATTGTCTCGGGGAGAGGGTGGGTCACTGAGAATATTTCTATATGGTTGGAGTTTATACTTAAACCATATTTAGAACAGATAGATAACATTCTAAGAGACACAGGGCATTTCTTAGGGCTATTAGCAGCGGCCACCAAGTCCAAACATGGTGGATTATTGATGGCCGCACTTGATGTCAACAGTTTGTTTACTGTTATTGAACAACAATATGGGATAACAGCAGTGGGTGAAGTAATAAGTAGATTGGGAGCAACTGAGCATAAGCGACTGGTTGTGGAGAATTTACTAGCTTTGGTATTGAACAACAATGTCTTTGTGGGACCAGGGTCCATATACAGACAAGCACAGGGGGTAGCTATGGGCACCCCCTGTGCTAACACATATGCAAATTTGGTTATGTCCAAATGGGAAACCAAGGAAATTCTTAATAATCAGGAATGGAATAAGTACATAGTTTTGTATGTCAGATTTGTGGATGACATTTTTATTTTGTGGGATGGGGATACTTCTACCTTTGAGAGCTTTTTAGCTTTTCTCCACACCACCACTACTTTTTTGACCTTTAGTGCCAAAACTTCTTTTACTCAGATAGAGTTCCTGGATGTTTGTGTGGAACAGAGTAACCTTGGTTTCACCTCGAAATTGTATAGGAAACAATGTTGGCAAAATGCATTGTTATCCTATGACAGCATGCACCCGAGGCATATCTTTCCCAATATTGTCAAGAGCCAAGTGGGTAGGATATCTAGGGTATGTTCTGAAGATACTTACTGTGATGAGGAACTTTCCAGTCTGAGTGGACATTTTTTGGATAGGGGCTATGAGAGGAACATGGTTAGTAAGGTGGTTGGTAACAATGCTCTACATAGGAAGACAAAGAATAGGCCATGGATGCAAGGCCCTGTTATTGGTAGACAAATAGATACAGGATTATGTAGTAGCAGGAAGGAACAACCTAAAATACTTTTGCATGGTAGTAACATTAAAGACATATGTAATATAGTTCAGAACAATTGGAATATCCTAAGAAGTGATATTAGTCTTAAGGACGTAGTGGCAGAACGTCCCATGTTTAACTATAGGAGAAACAACAATCTCAAGGACCTGTTATGTAAGGAGACATATTTGAATAAGAGACCTACAATAGATATTAGAGCAGGCACATATCCTTGTGGCAACTGTAAGGCTTGTCAATATATTAATAGCGACACTGAATATAAACATCCTGATAAGACACAAACTTTTATATTTAAAGGGAGGGCTACTTGCAGGACAAAACACTTAGTATATATGGCCAATTGTGAACAATGTGAAAGTTTTTATGTAGGTATGACAAATAACATGCTGAAGGTTCGGATTTTACAGCATATTAGTAATATTAGAACATGTCAAGTGAGCAATGCTTTATTCAGACATATAGAGATTAATCCCACACACACTTTTAAGTTCAGATGCATTGTTAATATTGCCACTAATGAGAGAGGGGGGGGGGATATTCAACATAGAACAGCATTAGCTGAATCCAAGTGGATAGTAGATTTAAGAGCACATAGACCACCTGGTCTTAACGATGTTTTTCCAATTAAACCTGCTTTACAAAAAAGGCGGGCTTTTAGGAGTAAGTGATTGGATGATCTGTGTTTTAAATATGGCTGCTTTTGTTACTTTGAATTATGTCTGATGAAGGATTATTCCGAAAGCGCTTACTTTTATAAAGGAGATTCCACAAAGAATTATTCAGCGGTGACCTGTACTTTATTTTCCGTATTTATCTGGTTTGGTACAACAGGTCTTTAGCATAACTTGTTATTTTTGCTTGTGCTTTAAATGTAAATAAATGCTGTTTCAACAATGTGGTAACATTGCCATCTGCTGTAAGGAAAACTAAGTCAAGCATTTCAAATATTTCTTTTGAAGTTAAAATTATTTCAAATCTCTCCTTTGATCAGTAGAGCTCAGAGTCAACCTGTCTGAGCTAGCACATTCTTTCTATTGTTTTAACTTAAGGAATAATTACTAGAGTGTACATGTGAAATGTATTTTATCGGTTTAGCTTCCTAAGCAGGTGTTAGCTTTCTAAATAATGTACCCTGTTGGCCTGGGAACTCTAGGCTAAGTGTCAAAGAAATGATGTAATGGAAACGAACTGAGAATGGTGTAATCTGGGAGGGCCCAGCAGAAATGTTTGTTAGTGATTTTAAAAACTATTGCTCAGAGAGAGACTGTGAGCATTTTTTTCTTATGTCCAACCTACAGCTCTGCCTGTTGTCTTAAGTAAGTTATCTTAGAAGTGTGTTTTCTTGTAGAAATAGCTAGGACTATAAAGATTAGACTGTGTTTTTCTGTTATCTCAGAACTGTACTACTGAATTATTTTAAGTTTCTGTGTGATCTCTGAACTCTTGAATAGCACTGTGGTGTAATAGTATTGTCTTGTGTTTTTAGTATTTATTATTACATATTTTTGAACCCTTTTCAACTGTGGCTGGTTTATGTAGAGCTAAATTAAGCTCTAGAGTACATTGCATGCTTATAAGTGATCCTGTAATAAGCCCTTCCAATAAGCCTTGATTGCTTAGTTACACTGTTATTTGATAACAATATTGCACAATAATAATTGGACACCCTTTTAAGGGCCTTTGGGTAGCCAATAATTATTAGCTGGCAGTAGCAGGCATTCCTACCGTATAGTCTGGGTATAGGGGCACAGCTGGAGAATCTGTGTCAGCCTTTCCTAGGAGTGTCTGTGAAGTTGTATAAATACTTATCTCAAAGTGTGTGTGTGTGTGTGTAAGTGTGTGTGTGTGCGTGTGTGTGTGTGTGTGTGTGTGTGTGTGTGTGTGTGTGTGTGTGTGTGTGTGTGTGTGTGTGTGTGTGTGTGTGTGTGTATGTGTTTGTGTATGAGACTTTATCATTGTGAGTCACCTTGCAATCAATTGTAGTCATGGATCTAGCAACATTATCACATCCAATATTGGCACCATGTATGTGGGATGATGATACAAGGAAGGGCTGTGTTCGAGTAAAAAAGAAGAAAAGGGATTTAAGGATCTAATAAATACAACCATGAACCAAAGCATACCTCTCAACTGTCCAGATTTCTGCCTTATATTTTTGATCTGTACCTCATAAAAGTAGTGCTTTTCTGGCAAATCGCTGACGATTGAACTCATGAAATAATTACATCCATTTGAGTTTCAGACTTTATATCCTTCAGAAAATGCATGCTAACATAAAATCTGTTATTACTGCAAGTTTACAGGACCAATATTTAAAATCTTTCCCTATTTTGGGGCCTTTGCTCCATGATTATTTTAGGCTACGTTCAGATTTACTGCACTAAGAGGTTGAGAGGTATGAACCAGACTGACATGGCAGCAATCATGAGGCAAGTATGATAACTGAAACACCAACATGCTGATACTTTGTCTTTATAAATACTTATTAGATCACATTAGAAGTTATCTATCTAGTTCTAGAGGCCTTAAACAAAAACAGAACAAGGTAAGGGGAACAGGAATGGTAAGAAAAGACCGGACAAGACAGGGACATGAATCCCAATTGTGAGAGAACAGCAGCAAAGCAGATAAGGGACAGTATTTCTATGCAGAAATAGTGGTATAGAATTAAAATGCACTGGTATGGAAAGACTGAGTCAACAAATGGATTGCAACACATATTTCTGTAGATGCGCAGGAGCAATAGATAATCATCTAGTCTAATTTTATTCTCACTGTGCAAATTATGACCGTAAACTTCACTATAAACAAAAGTTTACTTTGAAATGTGCCTTAGCAAGGCTGTTAAAGTGAGTTTCACCTGTGGCAGGATAATAACAGGTATGAGTGAAACACATTCCTCCAGGCTTGTAGCAGTGAAGTCATGCTAGAATTATATCTGCACTCTTTTGTAATAATTTCTCACATCAAAAAAAGGGGATGCTTTTCTAGGCAGTGGGTATATATGTAAGAAGCAAAGAAGCCTGTTTCTAAACTATATTGCATCTATTTGTTTATAACATAAATGAGGTAAGCCATGGGGCTTCCTGTATTTTGATCTAGTCCAGTTCTTTAAAATCTGATTAGGTGCATCATCCAACTAAAATGATAATAGCACATTCGGTTCCCTATCACGCTGTCGCAGACACATGTTGTCAAATGCATGTTTGTTGAACAGTAAAGATCGAAAAGGCAAAATAGCGAAGTGGCATTTCAGAGAATTCTTTCCCTGGGAAAGAATTTGTTTGCCCGCTTTTGCTACTTTGCCTTTTTGGCACTGTAGTGCAATCTCAGAGTTGGTATATTTAAGTAGGGGGGTGTGGGAGGCACAGCCCCCCCATGTCAGGGGTGGTGGGTGTAAAGCCCCCCCACATTAAGTATTGTTTTACTGTTTTTTTTTTTTGTTTCGGAACAGCAATTGTTTTCCATTTGAAAATAATCGCTGTTCTGAAGTTTCGATGTTGTAAGCTTTAGCTTACATGGGGTCGATTATCTGTCGTTCACTCTTCTGAGCATGCAATATGATAATATAGATCCGCACATTCTAGCATACCTTACTTTGTATAAGTAAATGTAAAATATAAGCAGGTAGAACCAAACTGTTGTATTAGTGAGAATTTGCTTTTATTGTTTCTGAATTATCACTTCATTTGATTTTGTTGGCTAAATTTCAAACTTAATTTTTTGTACAATTTGCAAAGTTAGACAGTGATTTATTCTGTTTATTCAGATGTGTAATTTAGCCTTCTTTTTTATAATGTTTTAATGACATGAGAACAATCTGGGACACTGCCAGAAGTTCATTGATGCGAGGTTGTTAACACTTCATCTGTTATAAATAAAGGCCCTCTAGAATGTCATCCTCTGGAGGAGATACCTAATAACTATGAACCTGTTATCAGTTTGCCATGCATTCCCTATTGCAATATTACCAGCTTACAGTACCATTTTTAATGTAACATAGCCAATTTATTCTTCAAGTGCAACAGGCACTTTATTTGCAGATGAAACAATGAAATATAAAGATTTGCTTGCAAGCAGCAACCTCTTAGTTAATTGCAGATCTCTTTAATGTGGAATTATTTAGATGACTTTTACTTTTGCAGGGATTGAGTATATTTATTGATATTGCTGGATTGTAATGACAGAAGTGTGAATAGACTTTTATGATGGAAATGTTCTGAAATGGGCAGTTTTGTCATTATTGGTTTATACATTTTGTTTCATTGCTTACTGGAAAATGTTCAAAACAATAAATTTAAAACAAGCTCTAACAAGTGTGCTGTATTATACAAGGAATATAATTTAATACAATCAGGAAGGTGAATCAAATAGCACATATATGTTTGCATGGTCCTTTTAATTTTTGTTTTGCCA
>NC_056744.1:1598335982-1598343869 GCF_019279795.1 Protopterus annectens | reverse complement strand
GACCCTTTACTTGATGGCACAACACAATGCCAGCATGAAACATTGTCGCATACCACAATGCCGATTGACATTGATTGCGGTATACAAACCAATCAGAATCCATGTAGTGGAGCCACAGCTGTTCAATGCAGAACAGCAGAACAGTGGCTTCACTCGTCGTTAAATGATCAGATGTTGATTTGTGTTATTAATTTCTTTTTTTTTTTTTTTTTTTTTTAAATTCTTTTTTATTGCAAATTTTCAATATTACACAATGTGACAAAAATCATTACAGCTTCACCAACAACCTCTTCCTGCGTGTGGGTAATGCACGGCCCCCAACGATATCATACCAGCAGAAAACAAAACTGGAGCCAGCAAGTGGTGATAAAAAACTGTATTAAATTAAAGCATCACAGCAGAAAAAACACATACCGGTTTCGGCTGGTAAATTACACAGCCTTCATCAGTGTATCAAAACTCACAGTAATTCCTGCCTGTTAAATATGTAAGCATAAATTCCCATTGGTGGAAACTTTATAAATATTCATTAAGTCCTGGAGGGAAGAGCCCACCCAGCTTAATGATCCACTTTTTTTCTTTTCTGTTTAGAATCTCATGCCAACCAATTTTATTTTTACGGTCACCCTGAATCACATCAATGATTGTGAATAGAAATATTGCTGATGGGTGTGACAACTGGTGCTTGTACAGTGCATTAGTAAGCTTTTTCTGTTTAATATTACTATAATGTTCTGAGATACGTAACCTTAAACATCTTGAAGTCTGGCCAATATAGAATGCACCACATTTACACGTGGCCATGTAAATGGCCCAATCAGTACTACAGTTGCAAAAGATATTGATATCAAAGACCTTTGGACAGTTGCGACTTGAAAATTCCTTGGTGGTACATATATGTTTGCAATTTACACAATGACCACAGGGAAAGCAACCATACAGATTGTGTCCAGAAATAGTGGTTTGTATTTTATTCCTGCCTCTCATATCCCTGGTTTTGTAATGGTTAAAATAAGATTTCAAGTTTTTACCATTTCTGTATGAACACATACATTTATCAGGGATAATCCTGGCAACGTCTGGATCACTCTGCAAAATATTCCAATGACGCCGTACAATATTGACAAAACCCATAGTATTTCTCCCATAAGTTGTTGTAAGTCTAAGTGGTTTAGGTGATGTATTGTCCTTAGCCCTATCCTTATATTGAAGCAACTGACTACGCTCCATGCCTTGCACCTGACTCATTGCATTAGTTACAACCCCTGTCTTGTAACCTCTTTGCTTAAACCTATGTGTAAGGTCCTCCGAATTTTTATGATATGTAGAATGTTGTGAACATATCCGTTTGGCTCTAATGAATTGGGATTTCGGGATGTTATTGGCTATGTGAGGAGCATGAAAACTTGTAGCATGCAACAATGAATTGTACTGAGGGAACTTCCTATATGTCTCACTCTCAAGTGTGCCATCAGAGAGTTTACGTATGACCACATCCAAGAAAATCATCTTATGGGTATCATGTTGTTCCGTAAACCCTAGACCCCATTCATTGTTGTTCAAATATTCTACAAAAGCCAACAAATTAGACTCAGTACCCCTCCACACTAGCCAGATATCATCAAGATATCATCTCCAAATGTCCAATTCTGGAAGAAAAATATTTCTGGTGGAATCATAAATTAACTTGGTTTCGACATAAGCCATAAAAAGATCAGCGTATATGGGGGCAAAAGAAGCCCCCATAGCCGTGCCCTTGATTTGCCAATAACACTTGTCTTTATAATAAAAAACATTGCAAGTAAGGACATATCTAGCCATGTCTACCAAGAATTCGTTAAATGAAACATCATATAGACCAGAATATTCCAACCAATACGCCAAGGCCCGAAGGCCAGCTTGATGTGGGATATTGGTATATAAGACACATACGTCAAGTGTACATAAATACCAATCTTCTTCCAACTGAGCATCAGATATAATTTGTAAAAAACTTGTAGTGTCATTTAGTCTTGACCGAAGACAACCCAACAACGGTTTAAGATATTTTGTCAAAAACAAAGACAAGGGTTCAGTTAGATATCTTCTTCCCGACACTATAGGTCTCCCCGGTGGATGTGTAAGATTTTTATGCACTTTCGGAAGAAAGTAGATATATTGAGAGTTACAATCCTTGATTGTTAGTTGGAATAGAGTGTCTTTGGAGATTATACCCCTATCCAAGGCATTTTTTAGGAAAAGTTCAATACACTTACTGAATCTATGTACAGGGTCATTAAGCATGTGGTTATAATATCTGGTGTCTGATAATTGTCTAAGGGCCTCACTGTTGTAATCATCCCAATTCTGTACTACAACTGCCCCACCCTTGTCTGCTGATGTAATCACAATTTGTTTGTTTTTCTGGAGTTCCAGTATGGCTTCTTTCTCCCTGAGAGTTATATTGTTATGTTTCCATGCCAAACTTGAACCATGAAAGTGAACATCCCTAAGAACACTATTTTGAAATTGATGAACCACAGCATTCATAGGTGGGGAGAAATTAGATGCATGATATATAAATTTGCCTTTTTCAAAATCCACACCAGAATCTCCAAAAAACATTTTCAAATTAATCAATCTGCAAAAACTAAACAAATCTTGTGCAAATGTGTCTTCAGAAATAATGGTGCCAGGAATAAAATTAAGGCCTTTATTCAAGATTTTCACATGTAGATCAGATAAGACATAATCAGACAAATTTAGAATATTATTAACAGTGTTTTGATTTAAGTCCCCAATGCCAACTCCAAAAGTCCCTGTACATTGTGTATTCTTTTTGTGTTTGCGCCCACCCCGTCTATGTGTACCCCTAAAGGGGCTACCCCCGGGCTTCTTTTGGGCAATGGTGATCCTGTTGCTGTCAGGGACTCATTGTCAGTACCTGATGATGTATCATCGCATGATGAGGTAACATTATAATTATTTTTTCTCAAGATAGATCTGGGTCTTTTCCTTTTCTTATCTGATATTGGGAGGTTGTTAAACCTCACATGCTTAGATTGAAAGGAAAATGGATTGCCCCGAGAATAATCCTCTTGGTCTCTATTAAATTTTTTCATCTTGCGTGACCGTAATTCAGCATCAAATTTTTTCAAATCCTGAGCCACTCTACTCAATTTGCCTTCAAAAGAAGGCTCCTGTTCAAAGTTTTTTAACTTATCTGCCAAAATCATGATTTCAGACAGCCCCTTATCTATAGCTCGATTGTGAAATTTGTAAAGTTCAACCACAAAAGACATTGTGGCTTCATGTTGTATTTTCGCCCATTCTGTGGTTAGTTCATCATCTGCATCACTCACATGCGGAATGATCCTTATTCTTAATCCCCTAGGGGTGATATTTGCTGCCTGGTAAGCCTTAAAAAGCTTACTATGCCATACATTTGCTCGTAAGGCCCTGAGTGATCTATTCAAGTCATCAATTAAATTTTGACTTGTAATATCAGGGTTACAATTCCCCAACAGGTCTCCATTCCCATCTTTATTTGGGTTCAAACCAAAAACCCTTAGATCCTCTCGATCAGCCACTAAACCAGAAATGAGACTGGACAAATCCATGATGGTAAAGATATGGACCACAAAAAAACTGTGTAGCTGTCAATAATGGTCAATCCAGAATACCACGACAGCAAAGATAGGTTGTTAATAAGGACAATAGCAGCTTCCAAAAATAATATTTCTAAAAATTATTATAAGAACAACAGCTGCGTCCAATTGAGACTACTAGTAGATAAATATGTGTTGATGCAGAAGATGAAGACAACCCACTTTGTAATGATAAAGCCAAAAATGAAAGAGGCTGTAGAAACCAAGATTACAGCTCAAAAACCAAAAGTTGGAGTGGATAAGGTTCTGAAAATCAAACCTCAAATAAAAATCAGGACTTCCAAAGCTTGTCCAATCTGAAATGAGGACTCCTAAATCCTAATGAAGCCTCTTATGCACTTCCATAAAGTATAAATAATACTATATTGTCCAAAAGATAGTCAAATGTTTATATAATTGTGAACAAAACACCATAGTGTACCTTAAATAAAGGCACAATGTATAAGAAACACACAACTGTCTATTGGCAAACATGTACTATGCCAAAAGAAGTCAATGAATACTGATTCTGTGGTGATTTGCCTATTACAAAACAAATCTAAATATACTATCTTGGATGTCCATGCGCCAAACCATTATGATGACCATTACATAAATATAACTTGTGGGAGCTTATTTCAACATGAATGTCCCAAATCTACAATGTGTATTTAGAAGTAGGTGAATATTATAATATTATAAATATATTGTTGTTCTGGCTAAAATAGAGGTCCCTCTATGATCGCTGATAATCCAAAAATAACCATAAGTTGTTGACAGCAACTACACATATGGTTGTAATAATCAAAAGGAATCAAATACACCATATGTGTGTAGACCCTACTGACCACCAAAACCAAAAACTGCATCTAATATCCACAATGAACAGGTATATACATACAAATCACCTACAAAAGGTGATGATATAAGACCCCATGGGATACTACTGCTTACCAGGCCCAACCGTCCAATATATATTAGATAGGCAACTCTACTGATGATATCCAAAGTTTGTATATAGTGCCACTTATCCCTGCAAGACCAGAGTTCAATAATGCTTGTTAAACATACTAAAAGTACATCAGTTATTAATTATAAAACTAGTCATGTAATGATCTAAGGACCATTGAGTCAATAGTACCAGTATTTGTACAAAACAAGGCAAATAACCCTATAATTCAAAAAATTATCCCCCTACTATCACTGTTATTAGATCAAAGACCAACAGACTATATTGCCCAGAACTAGACTAATAGAATGTAATTCTAAATATCTGGCATATACCACTTATCGTGTATTCCAATACAAATCCTGGATATGTTTAAATATCCTGAATCAGGATAGCCAGATTTATAAGGGCCCCAAAATCAAACAGCATGTATATGGGTACACATATATTGTAAAAAACCCCAAGGTAATAAAAAATATGGACATCGACTTGTGACCCATACAAAAACAAAACATATATTATATGCATCACATAGTTATGCCCATACGTATGTTGTTCACAAACACCTAGATGATTAAATAGACATATCTCAACTTTCTAGTGTATATAAGTATATAAAGATATGTTCCTATCCCTGTAAAGCATGAATACTACAAGAATACTACACATCTGATATCGGTAGATCTTCATACAACCCAACGCCCCAAGTTCCTTGAGTTATTAGCTCCAAACTAATATGTTGTAATATAGATGCCCTTTTCCTGAAAAAAATGTCATATAAATATCTAAATAATTGCACAATATAATGAACCTTAAATGCGATAGGCAAGAAACTGATTATAAGCCCATGTATCCATAAATAGACACGATACTGCGTAACGGCCCTTATACTGGAACCCTGACCAAAAAATCCTCACTACAAGTATCTCGGGCCCATCTTTGCACATAGTGTGTTATAACATGACATAAACTTGCCCATAGACAAAAAGTTTCAAAAACACCAAAAAACATACTCCAAATTATTAAATAATTGAATAACAACTATTTAGTATAAATATATGCAGAAAAAAACGTATCCCTGTTGGGCATACATATTCCACATAGTTCTGCAAGTTTAGTAACCATTAGTCCATGTCCATCCCAAAACTCAAAGTTCTTTAAGTTCTTGAATCCAAATTGGAGCGATGAGATGTAAAGTCCCTTCTTGCTGAGAAAAATATATCACCGGAAAGTCTGATAGTCACCAAATTATGTAGAACCCAAGTACGATAACCAGGAAAGCTGTTTGTAAGCACAAACATCCGTAATACATACGTCGTTATATAGCCAACCCTTACACAAAAAATATAGTTAGTCAATATAAGTCCCACAAGTCAAATGATGTTCAATGCAAGTATGTATTCCACATAGCTACAATAGATGATAAAAGTAATGGTCACAAAATGGTAGAATCACATCAAGATACGAACCCATCCAGTCCAGCCAACGACACAAGATGGCGTATATGCAATGAAGTATAAAGTCACGTTCCCTCAACAAAAAGAAAATCCACCAGTTGTCTTTAAGTAAAAAGAAAAAGGTTGTAGAGTGTTCCAATACCCAAAGGGCCAATTCTTGTAATGAATAAATCCACCAAATAACGGCAATGATGCTAAACGGTTAAGACATAGTATGCTGCAACAAATCCGTGCTGCAGCAACAGGATCACCAGCCCCAGCAGGAAGTGAAAACACCAAAGCTTCACCAACAACCTCTTCCTGCGCGTGGGTAATGCACGGCCCCCAACGATATCATACCAGCAAAAAACAAAACTGGAGCCAGCAAGTGGTGATAAAAAACTGTATTAAATTAAAGCATCACAGCAGAAAAAACACATACCGGTTTCGGCTGGTAAATTACACAGCCTTCATCAGTGTATCAAAACTCACAGTAATTCCTGCCTGTTAAATATGTAAGCATAAATTCCCATTGGTGGAAACTTTATAAATATTCATTAAGTCCTGGAGGGAAGAGCCCACCCAGCTTAATGATCCACTTTTTTTCTTTTCTGTTTAGAATCTCATGCCAACCAATTTTATTTTTACGGTCACCCTGAATCACATCAATGATTGTGAATAGAAATATTGCTGATGGGTGTGACAACTGGTGCTTGTACATATAATTCAAGTACAGCGAGATGAAGCCTATTGGTTTCTTTAATAATACAGTGCTTATTTAAGTATATGTTCAGATAATATTTCCCAGAATTCCTTCATAACTGGTTTTTGTTTAATATTGTGGAACAGGTATTTATGTGCCTTGAGGTGATTAATCGCTATGTGTTTAAATCCTTCCCATGATAGGGAGTTTCTATTTTTCCAATTCAAGGAGATGTAGTATTTAATTAACATAAAGATAGGAATCAGTACCTTGCATTTTCTTTCTGATATTCCGGGGGGGGGGGGTATGAAGAATGGTAAATTCCCATGACAGGGTGGATTTTTCATATCCGATTTTTTCAAGAATCACCCTCAAAGCACACCATAGCTTGTAGGAACATTTGCAGCTCCAAAACGAGTGAAAGATATCACCCGATTGGTTCGGGCAATCTTTACAATTAGGGGAAATATTAGGGAAAATGTTGTTCAGGATCGAAGGGGTAAAATACGCATTATTCACGATCATCATTTGGGTGTATTTCATCTTCTTAAAGGGAATCGATTTAGTGCTTAGGTTTATAGCCTTCGCAAGTTGGTTTTGGTTAATATCAGGGTTGATCCTTGACCAGAATTTCGAAACATTTAGTTTATTCTGGTATTTAAGCGTCATAATGGCTTTGTACACATTTGAGATCATTTTTTTCCCACTAAGCAGAAGATTTATTAGTGTTTTGCATGTTAAAATATCATTGTCCGAAACTAGTGGATGATCTAAGAGTTTACTTACTATATCCCTAATTTGTCGTAGTATCATTAAGTACTTGTACGGTAAGCCGAGGCTAGTTCTCGTGTCAGGTATTGATTGGTGTCTAAGGGGGAAAAAATCCGAAATAGAGGTATTTAGGAGTAGAGGGTATTGCTCTAAATTTAGCATGTTACCGTTTAGCTTAAGATTGGGGTTTAGATGAAGCGGTTGTAGGATTACAAACGAGTGTGAAAGGTTCAAAGATTTAAAAATTGCCTGTAGGGATTTTATGTTAAATATTATATTTTTTGTGTGCTTTAGGGTCCCTAGGTTATTTTCATTTATAAATGGGAGAGCGGCCGGGTTGAATTTTAACGATTTAATATAGTTATTATAGAGAGACATCCATGGTGGGGTCCATACCGGTTT
>NC_056744.1:1598325982-1598330982 GCF_019279795.1 Protopterus annectens | reverse complement strand
CACTCCTCAGTGACACTGACCTCATTTAACTTCTGCTTTCACCATCCCTCCCATCCAGATTGAAACAGAAAACCCCTGGAGCCAGAGCAGGATGAAAAGGAGCAGAGTCGGTAGACCAAGTGAGCATGTCCACTGTCAAAAATCCTTGTTTCTTTGTTTTAGAACGAAATATGCTTGCCTAGAAATGAAGGATGTGTGATATCAGAATTTCTTGATTCTGCTCATTCTAATAGTTGCAGCAGTCTGACAAATGGAGAAAGTTTAAAACATTGCCAGGCATTGTTTACCATCTCAAAATGTATGTAAGAATGCCTATGTAAAACAGCCTGACAAACACAAACACAGACACACTGGTAATCAAAATGTTTTACGAAGTCAAGTGAACATTATAGAACATGCTTACTTTCTATGCTCAGACTTGGGTGCCTGATAGTTTCTCCACAGTTGTAAACGTTAATGGACATGGCATCAAAACCAAAATGCTGATGTTGGAAACTCGGTGTATAGGGATAGATGGGAAACCTACTGTATGTGATTGTAGTACAGTGGGGATCAGGGAAGTGGCCCTTTCCCCTACTGTAATCTTATCTCAGAGTTAGTATATATAATTATCAGGGGGTGTGGGGACACAGTCCCCTGCAAAAATAAATGTGTTTTTTTCTTTTATATATATATATATATATATATATATATATATATATATATATATATATTTAGTATGCAAGTCTTTTGTCATGCAACATTCAGAACATTCAATTAAATTACATGAATCCATCACACTTCCTGGGTGCTGCTTTTTCTTGATTTTTCTGCCAGACAAGTACAACCATCCAACTCCCCAGAACCATTATTGTTATAACAGAGATTCCATAGAATGGGCTAGCTGTAAGAACTACTGAGTAATGAGTGATGCTGATGTTAAAAATATGTTATAGTTTATAAGCTGGTTGATATTTTTTGTATAAATACAGGGGTGACCATATAAAAGAAGGATTTGGGGGTGGGATACACTGGTATGGCTCCATATTATTAGAGTGTGGTTCTGAGAAAAGCTTCTCTATGTTCAATTTTTGAATGAAGCTAGTAGCAGACCCTGACATTCATACACATTGCTGACCCTGTCCCTGGGTAGGGGACCATATCAGAGTTCTACAATGTTTTAAAAGTAGCATTTTTTTGTTCCTGAAGCTGAAAGTTTTTGCAATAGTTACATCATCCCTGTAACAGCCTGGTAACTCCTGGACAACAGGAACAGACACCTCAGTTACTCCATTTCTGTGACAGCCTGGTAACTCCTGGACAACAGGAACAGACACCTCAGTTACTCCATTTCTGTGACAGCCTGGTAACTCCTGGACAACACAGACCCTCCAGTTGCTCCATTTCTGTGACAGCCTGGTCTTGGACTGACAACAGGAGCAGAACACTCAGTTACCTCCATTTCTGTGACAGCCTGGTAACTCCCAGCCTGGTAACTCCTGGACAACAGGAACAGACTCTGCCACCAGACAACTAAAGAGGAGAGCTCACAGTTGTGTGAATTTCAAAGCTAGTAGAATAATGAGTGTTCAGAAGGTTAGATCTACAAATAATGATTCACCATGAGGACATGAACAGGAATATAGTGATAACTCACTATACTGCTATATCTCCAAACTCTGGAACACCGTCCTTACACAAGTAATAATAACTAACAAACTCCCAAGCTATAAAATCCAGGTCAATCAATCCCTTACCCAGCCCTGGTCCTGCTCATGTCCGTCATCAGACTGGAACCTCTAGTGAGAACACTAACTTCTTATTACTTATCACTAACATTTTTGCCCTCCTCTAATGGAATCATTGCATTCCTAACAATTTTTCTCCCTGCACTTGAATCAATACGCCCCTCTGCACCCCGTCTTAAGCACCACTTCTCATTTTTCTTGTTTTCTAACTACCCCATCCAACACTTTACCCCTCTCATGAATCCCTTGTGTTTCTAATTAAGAAACCTTCCAGATACACCAATTTGAAACAAATGGCCTAAACAGAATTAATCCAACACCGTGCTCTCTGTCACATGCCATTACCACTAGCCTCTTACACAATACCAATAGCTCTCCATTTACATCATTTTATAACTTCCCTCATTACATACCTTGAACTCCTTACAAATCTTTCTTTGCTGAAATGTAAGCACACTAAACTTCTTTACAATGCTCTCCCTTCTAAAGTCTCAGTCTATTTACTTCCCACAAGATTTTAGAGCTACAAGAAATGTATAGCCTTATAATGCTGATGTAAATACTTTACTGTATATACCTGTCTTATAATAATGTTTGTTTTTTCATGAGATATATAACTGTTGTTTCCCAAGAACTGTCTGAAAATTTCTTGTTACAGGAGATTCCCTCTTATCTGGCCTCTGTTTAACTGGCCTCCTCTTTAACCAGCCATGAAACTTTTGCCATAGCCCTAGCAAAAGACAACAGAGAAGAACAACACTTATACCTCCTCTGGGCTAAATAGTGACATACATTTGAGTTTTAGACTTCTTATTCATTAGAAAAATATATAATAACATAAATCCTGTTATTCTAGATGATTTATAACCCATAAATGCTATTTTTGTATGCTTTCCCTGATTAAGCCGCCATTCATTTATCCAGCCTAAGGTCCGGTTCCACTGAAACTGGATAAGAGGGAGTCGACTGTAATACAAATGTACTGTGGTAGAGCTTTTCTCCCAGGGCCTCCACTGAAAAAGGGCTTTCCTCAGTTGGACTTTTCTGGTCAAAAAAGGCAAATAAATAATTACATACTGTGATAGTGAGTACTTCACCCAGCTGTACTTCACCCTCAGATAGACCAGTTTGCTACCAAGGAGCATGAATACTTTTTAAAAATCTGGTCCAGAGGCCCAAAACACATGAGAGATGTCTTTCTCCATTGGCACCTTGGCCTTCTGTATGGTTTTACATGATTTTTTGATTTGTGAAGTACTATAGAAATCAAAATGTGGCAAAACATTTCTGAATCTAGTAGTTTCAGGATGTTAATGAAGTTTATGGATATTCTTCTTACTGCAAGCAATTTTAAAGGCCTTGTGGAAGCTATTGCAAATTCATACCCTACTGTCTCAGCAAGATGGGTAATGCCTTTTCATCTAAATATATCCATATTTGTAATTATTTCAGACTAACAAGGGGTGCTGTAGGTGATAATAGTGGCAAGAATGTCAGCCAAAATGAAATTTTATATGAACAAGTATTATAGATTTTCATTGTTGGCTATGCAAGGGTATGTGGAACTATTCTCTGCCTCACTTTCTTCTGTATTGGATTATCTGCATTCTATTTGTAAGACAAACTAAGCAAATTCTCCATCTAAGAATATATGTCAGCATTTTTGCAAATCTACAATAACCCAATCCACTGGCATCCAGTCATGTGAGGCTTTTCCTTAAAGGGAATTTTCCACTAACCAGCCATTATGGAGATGGTGCCCCAGTGCAGGATGTGAATTTTGTAATAGTGAAAGTTATTCTGTGACCCCCAGAGCAGCAGATTGTTGTAATTATTTCTGTCCTGAAAAATATTGTTTATAATAACTATTATAACTGTTGGTAGAAACTCAGAATTTATCCCAATCCCTCAGAGCCACATGTTCCAGGGATCCAAACCTTGTCATCACAATAAACAAAACATGCTGGAGGGATAGGTTCCTGACCCAGAGACTTCCCAGACTCTGGAACAGACTGCCCATACATGTCAAGCAGAGCGCCTCTTTGGCCCTCTTCAAAAGGAACCTTGACGACTGGATGGGAGATAGGAAATTCACCCCAGGGATCACATCAGTCACCATGCTAGACAGGGGTCCAGGAAAGTAAATAGTGTGAGAAGAAATAGCCAGGGAATTTTTATGGCTAGGCTTGTATAGGCCCTAGGGCCCATAGCCTAGTACCAACCTATGAACCTATGAAACTATGTGCTCAGCCTTATATGTTTTCTGACAAAGAAAAGGTATCAGTAAGAATAAATCCTTTGTTTTTGTCTAAAGGTGGTTTCAGAGAGAGCTTTGAGCCTTTCAACTTCATTCTACTCTCCACGACAACAGAGCATAGTGAGACACTTTTGCATACCTTAGATATACACAGGTAGTTAACATTTTACCTAGTTAAGACGGCAAGTTTCAGAAAAAAATGATCATTGTTTGCTTGCCAAATCTAATAAGAAGCAAGTTAATTGGCAGACAGCCCCTAGTCAAATGGCTAGAAAACTGAATTCCTTTCTGTTTTGATTGCTTACCCTGCCAGATTAGTTGCTATTTTTCAAACATGACTATCTTACATACTGGCACAATAGACAGAAAGAATTTTCTTTCAAAGGTCAAGGATAATTTTCTCTCTGAGAAGAACAAGGAGGTTTGTTGTAATGTCTGTCATTAACTGTACCTGCTTTGAGACCAGCATTACATAGAACTGAACTCTGGGTACCGCTAGGGGGAAAATGTGCTCTGGTGAAGGGGCCAAGGAATGTACAAATACTCAGATAGGATGAATTTTTGATAGCATTGCCTTTTTGTTGAAGATCAACTGTAAATGTAAATATTTCACTCAACTATACCTTCATTTAAAGCCAGTTTTGCAATATGCCATTTCCTCAAATGAAATTAACACAAATAATATTCAGAAAAAAATTATGTATCTTACTTTTGCCTTAAATCTTAATTTCCTACACTTGCCAAATAATTAAAATCAACTCTAAAATTACAGTACCTGAGAAGTTAAATTTCTTTTCCACATAATACCATAACATTAAATTTTACTTGAAGGAAATTCACCCCGGGGATCACGTCAGTCACCCTGCTAGATAGTGGTCCAGGGAAGTAAATACTGTGGGAAGAAATAGCCAGGGAATTGTTATGGCTAGGCTTGTATAGGCCCTAGAGCCCATAGCCTAGTACCAACCTATGAACCTATGTGCTCAGCCTTATATGTTTTCTGACAAAGAAAAGGT
>NC_056744.1:1598318482-1598320982 GCF_019279795.1 Protopterus annectens | reverse complement strand
TAACCTCTTTCCTTAAAAAATTCTTTTAGTTTAACAGCTTCTTCATTAAATTTCTCATTATTAGTTGTTAAACGACTCAACCTAATGAATTGTCCTTTAGACACACCTTTCTTCATAAAAGTCGGGTGTAAACTTGAAAAATGCAAGTATTGATTAGTAAATGTAGACTTCCTGTAAATACTACTATCAAAATTCTGGTTTTCTGTATCATAACTTAAATGAATATCCAAAAAGTCTAAAGTTTTACCAAAATGTCCTATAGTGAATTTTAAAAATTCACTTGACTTGTTCAGACTATCTACAAATTCACAAAAACTATCTAGACCACCCTTCCACAACATAAATAAATCGTCAATGTAACGCTTATAAAACAAAATATATCTTGCCATAGGATTAGTTGTAAACATTTCCAACTCCCACATTGCCATCACCAAATTGGCAAAACTGGGTGCTACCCTAGAGCCCATTGCAACACCTGTTGTTTGTTTGTATTGTACACCCTCAAAGGAAAAGAAATTGTTGTCTAAAATCAATTCCATTAATACACACACAGTGTTAACCATGTTGTTATCCAATTCAGTGTGACATGACAAATATTCTCTCATCATTTCTATTCCCTTGAAATGTTCAATACTTGTATATAAAGAGACTACATCCAAAGCTGCAAAATGAAAATCTGAATCTATCACTTGAAATGAACTCAATAATTCTAATAAGTGCCACGAGTCCCTTAAATAATACTTTGTCTTTTGTAATATAGGATTCAAAATTCGATCTAACCAAATGGAAATAGTCTCTGTTTTAGACTGTCGTGCTGAGATAATAGGCCTAAATGGCAAAATGTTTTGATGTTTGTGTAACTTTGGTATACCAAACATGCATGCTAGTCTAGGGTATTCCGTATACATGAAATCATAATCTACATAAGAAATACTATTTTGACTTAATAAGTCAAATAGAACTGTATCCAGTTGTATAAAGCTTCTAAGTATGTCATCATTTGTTACTATCTTGTAACTTGAGGCATCATTCAGTAGCCCTTTCATTGCTTCAGTGTAGTCAACTGTTTTCATAATGACTAGAGTACCTCCTTTGTCAGACCTCATTACCCTTAGGTCATTACTTTCAATTAAAAACTTAAGTGCTTCTAGTTCTAAAGGAGATAAATTACATTCACCATAGTTATTAACTGACATCTTCCTAAATTCTTTCTCACAGATCTTACCAAAAACACTTATAGTTGAATTCAATACAGGGTTATAGGTACTCTTTTTAGTACAAATACTACTAGTCACAGTCTTCTCAGGAATACCATCAAGTATAAATTTCAAATTCAGTTTTCTTAAATAAAGTTTAAAGTCTACAATCAGTTTTGGTAGGTTAACCTTATTGGAAGGAATAAAAGACAATCCCTTTTTGAGCAAACAGACCAAATCATCAGGCAAAACAATATTAGTTAAATTACATACATTGATTTCAAAACTCAGTTCTTTTTCTTGTTTTTGCCTCTGGCTCTGCTCCGTGTCTGAACTCTGCCTGTCCACTTGGGCACTTTCTTGTTCCCATTCTTGTCCACTAGAAAAGGACTCGCCTTTTCTTTGGACAAAATTGCCTGGGCATAAGAAGTACTGGCATTAATGTCAGAATTGGAAGTGCCCATATCATTGTTAGATACATTGCTGTTATTACTGGTTGCTGTGTTTCTTTGTTCATAGTTCTTGTTTTGAACTTGACTCACAGTACCATCTGTATTTAAAGACACTGAAGGTGAAGCATTTCTATTAACATTCAAGTTGCCCCCTTGATTATGACTACTGGCTTGCTTCACCGGATAAGCTATCTTTTTTTCATATGCTGTAATATCTCGAGTAAGTTTTTTACGTTTTCTCTCTATGATAGTTACCCTTAATTTTTCTAATTTGGAATTAATACTTGAATACATACTGCTAAGTTCTTGAAACACAGTTGAAGCTTTAATTTTAGCTTCCAGTTCTTCAGCTTTATCTTTTAAATGTCGCAATTCCACTGTGTAATGCTGTATCAGAAGTTTCATGTAAGTCAGTCCAGTGTCATTAAATAAATCTACTAGACGATAGTATAGCTCGTCCCCATATATAACACAATTTGGGAACCTAAAGACCCTTAAACCAAAGGGCACTACTTTGAGCTTTACATTTTCTTCCAAATAGAAAATTTCAAGTTGTAACGAAATGCACTTAAAACATGTCTTTTCTAACGACCTAATATCGTCTTTCAGTATAGCAATGTCGTCAGTTATAATGTTAGTGATAGCCCCACTTACTTGTTCGTTTGTTGCTACCACTGTACTTCGAGAAAAGGGATTGTCCATAACTTTGAAGGTCTGTTCGGTGACCTTACCCTCGACCAAAGGAACACTGTTGTTAAATTTATCAAAAATAACGCCTCCACCATTAGCGTTCCTGTCGGCGTTACCCACAGAATTAGATGCAACCACGCTTGCTTGCCTTGGCGACGTAGA
>NC_056744.1:1598198482-1598313482 GCF_019279795.1 Protopterus annectens | reverse complement strand
TGTGAGGTGGTATTCATACTGGCTAGTGAGTAATTTGAACATGGGACTGGGAAATTCCCCTTCTCATTTCAATGTAGGCAGTAGGATCTTTTGCATCCACCTAAGCTACCACCTGAAAAGGCAGATGCAGCCATGGGTACTGTACATTTGGTCAAAACTATATAAAACAAAAAGCTTTTTTTTTGCAGAGGTAACACTTCCTGCATCCCCTGCTGTAAAGGGTTTACCCCTGCACCCAGTACTGATCTATATCTATCTGTCTGTCTATCTATCTATCTATCTATCTATCTATCTATCTATCTATACAGATTGATGAGATTACACAGTAGTGTGGAAATGGAAAACCTCTTAAACTCCATTTATTGATGATCTTGCACAAAGGCCAACCCTAATCATTTGATAAACTGTTTATTAACTGTCACTCTCCCATTCTGGGTACAATAGAAGAGTCTTTGTGGGTTGTATTCAAGCAGCTTTATTTTATACAAACCCATTATTATTTAAGGTTATTGAGTTTAACTTATATACAAACTAACAGCTGCATTCATGCATGCTATCACTGTGACTGCTCTTACAAAATGTCCCCACAGAGTGCACATCTCTGGTCTTTTATATGTGCATGTAAAGCCTTGACATGCTTTTTAAACATACAGCGCACATCACTTGCACTATGGTCGACATCCTCCCTCTTGAATAAGATCATATGACACTATGAATCTATTGGCATGCAAAAATCACAAACAATGTTTTTGTCATGCATTACACAATGCTAAATACACAGATATATGCAGTCAAGTCCACGTTGCCATGTATTTCACACAAGGCTTCGATACTCTCCCATATAGTGTGATGTAGAGTTGCAAATGAGATTTGGCAACTGGAACAGTTCTTCCAAATGAATGTTCTGATCATTTTCTGGAATGGAATCAGAATTATTAACACATTCTGGTATGGGAACAGTGTCTGATTTACTCTTAGGTTTAAAGTCTGCATCACAGAAGCAATGTTTTGATGGTAATGGTGATTCTGATACAGGAAGAAGATGTTTATGGTTCCTCCTATATTCTATACCTTCCGAATTTACTGGGTAAGATCTAGGGTCGGCACAGATGCCTGTAATCTGCCCCATTCGATCAAAATGTTTTGTTGTCTGGATTTTTACCATCTCTCCTTCCCTCCACAGATGAAGTAATCTGCTCGATCGGTGGTAACTAGATTTGTGGATATTACGCTTCTTAAAAAACTGAGTCTTGATGTGTAATTCATCAGCACATTGTGATTGATAAGATGGTTGTTAGTCTCTGCCAAGGTGCAGAGAAATGAGAAGGATTGTTGGAGTTGGTTTGGGGGGTAAGAGGCAGATTTATGAGACTGAAGTAGTAGTAGATGTATATTGTCAGCATATGAAGTCACATCCAATGCTGTTAAATTCTTTGCAAGGTCATTAATAAATAATGAGAATAGTAAGGGTCCTAGCACTGATCCCTGTGGGACCACTGTGCTAAGGGGACCTTTTGCTGAAAGTTGGTTGCTAGCTAGAACCTGAAAAGTTCTATAATCTAGATAATTTTGAAACATTTATAGGTTTATAGGTTCATAGATACGTACTAGGCTAGCTGTCCTTGTGGGCAATTTTAAGCCTAGTCAGTTTCTCTTTTGGTGTTTGAGTTAACCTATCCCATTTGGTGATAGAATGCCCATACTCATCTCAAGGTGAATAATTGTATATTCAACCTAGTGAGAATAACTGGGATCATATTGTTGATAATTTGAGAAGAGCTATGCATGGGATAAAGCATTTAGATTCTTATGATGTTAGTTGCTGTGACAATTGAGGAGAGATGGGCGAAGACTGCCCGCCTAGTCAAATAGAATTTGATATATATAATTCTGGCATTTGTAAATAAATGTAAAATACAGGCATGTTTTCTTGAATGTAAAAGAATTCTGTGAAATGTGGAAATGCAAAATATGTGGCCCAGTGAAGCATGTTGTGACCCTTTCATGTTAGAATTCGGCTCCAGTGCATCTGGATGAAGCTTTCATGCCCATTGTTTTAAGGCTAAAGTTTATGACCAGAATTTAGATTTGGAATGTGCTTTATTGCTCTGGTTTCTGTTAGAATATACATGTGAAATGTCTTCTATTGCTGTAAGTTTCTGAGCAGGTGTTAGATTGCTAAATAACGCAGTTTGTTCGCCTGGGAAAACCTAATTGTCAACAAGATGCAATTTGAGGGGGACCCAGCAAACATGTTTGTTAGTAATGTTTAAATACTGTTTCTCACAAGAGATTGGGGAGCATTTTGATCTTGGATATCTAGCTCAGCACTCTGCCTAAGCTCACATGAAAATTTCTAGCACTGTGATTTCTTGTAGGAATAGTTAAAGCTAGTAAAGATTAATTAGATATTTTTCTTTGAAATCAGACCTATCCTACTGTATTATTTTAAGTTTCTGTGTGATCTCTGAACTCTTAGATATCTCTGTGGTGTAGTAGTTTTGTCTTGTGTTTTAATTATTTATTATTAAATATTTTTAAAATATTCTACCTGTGACTGGTTTGTGTAGAGATAAGCTCTAGAGTACATTGTATATTTATAGAGGTTATTGTAATAGGCCACTCTAAAGTAAGCCTTGACTGTTAGTCATGCTACCATTGGATAATAATATTGCACAGTAATAATTGGACACCCTTTTAAGGGCCTTTTAGTAGCTGATATTATTAGCTGGGTGGTGGCAGTAATTACTACTGTATAGTCTGGGTAAAGGGGCAGAGCTGGTGATTCTCTGTCAGCCTTTCCCAGGAGTGTCTGTGTAGTTGTATAAACACTTATCTAAAAGTGTGTATGTGTTGTGTCAGCTACTTGGCAGAGACACGAAGCACTGGTTGAACAGAGAGGGTACTGGAGGTTCTAGCTTGCCCAGCTAGGCTGAGACCTAGACCCTATAGCTGTGCCAGTGGGGAGTCTTATTGGGGACCTGGTGAGCAAGGGAGAAACCAGCTCCAGAATGACTGTGATCTCTGTGTGCACTTAAGGGAAATTGTACTTTACTGTGTGTATTAGTTATCCTTTCCTCTCTTCTATGAGACGACCTCCCTGGTGTTAGTGGTGAGGATTGAGGCTCCTTGATTGCTGGGCCAGGGCATGGTCATCACAAGTGTTTGGCAGTGATGGGATCTACTTCACTTACTAATTGGCTTGTAGTGGTGTAGGTAGAGTGAATTCCTGTAACTTATGTACAGTTTTGTACTCTAAAACAGCCACACAGTGTATACTCAGAGTTCAGATCACAATTGTTTTATTTCTTTTGTTAGCTTAGTGTTAGGGTGAGCAGGCAGCATGTCAGCAGAAGAGTATGTAAAGCTGACAAGGAGCCAGCTGGCTAAGATGTGCCAGGCTAGGGGATTGGTGCATGGAAACCTGACTAAAGCAGACCTGATTGCAGCCTTGGTTACAGCTGTATCAGAAAACAGCAGCCTGGAGGACAATCAGACTCACAGTGGAGATACAATATCCTCGGAGAATGGACAGCTCAACTTTTCTGCAGTGGACTTAAAAATCCAGCTGGAGCTAAAGAGACTTGAGTTGGAGGCCAGGCGTATGGAACTAGAAGCAGCTGAGAAAATGAGGAGTCTACAAGCTGAAGAAAATGAATGGCAGAGGAGGCATGAGAGGGAAATGCTGACTCTTCGCTAGAGTCATGGAGGTAATGGGGAAGGGAGTAACTGGAACCCAGAAGCACAAAAGGTCAGTAAATTTCTTCCACAGTTTAAAGAGGGGGATAATTTTGATAGCTTCATTCATATGTTTGAGCGGGTATGTAAACAGTATGAAGTTGACCAAGGGTTCTGGGTATGGTTCCTGACCCCCTTACTCCATGGTAAAGCTGTAACTTCTTTAGCAAAAATGCATGATACTGACTGTTTTGATTATACTGCTGTAAAAAGACACTTGTTGGAATGTTTTAAGCTAACACCTGAAATGTATAGGAAAATGTTTCGTGAGCATAGACGCAAGGCAGATGAAAATGTATGTGAATATGTTGCTGAACTGAGCACTTATTTTCATAGCTGGGTGAGTGGATGTCAGGTCACCACCTTTGAAGGGCTAGCAGACCCTTTGGTGAGGGAACAAGCTCTTAGCGCTTTGCCTGAGGACATGAGGATCTGGTTAGCTGATAGACAGTGTGCTACTTCAGAGGAGTTGGGGAAGAAGGGAGACCTATACCTAGCAAGCAGGGCAGCCCTGCACAGGAAAGGGACCCCCAGTACTGCTCATGGGACTAAAGGAACCCATGGTGGGCAGCACAGACTGCCCCAACAGAATCCTCCAGTAGCAGGGGAAGCCACTAGTCCAGGTACACATCCAGAAGCTAGGGTTAAATGTTTTGAATGCAACCAGTGGGGCCATGTGGCATACAGATGTCCAGTGAGGCAAGGTGGGGAACCAAAGGTGAGGGAGCCAGTAAGTGGGAAAGACAAAATGCCAACAGTGGGCTGTTTGAGACAACACGGGTATGTAACTACCATCCTGCAGATGTCCTGAGAGGGAAGGATTTGGATGAGGCAGTTCTATGTACTTATGCAGTTAAAAGCAGTAAGGCTAGGAGACAAGCATGAGGGTCTGGTAGCCTGGGAGACCCAGACAGACTGCATACTTGCAGCCAGGACTGCTGAGGTGGTTACTTCAGGGAGTGAGCTATGCTGTAGCAGTGAGACTGAATGTGAGCCACAGATGCTTGTGAGTACTGATGTTCCCTTGGACAGGGTAACTGCAAAGGTAGAGGTGAGTAGTAGTACCCAGGATGACAGTGAGACACCACTGTCAGAGGATGCCAGACTTCCTGTGGAAGGAGAGCTGGGAAGGGTTACAAGGAGAGACTTGAGACAGGCTCAGCTCTCAGACCCTACATTGCAAGGCCTGAGGCAGATAGCTAGGGTGGCATCTGATTCTCAAGGGAAAGGAGAATCTGTATACTGGAAAAAAAGGGTTACTGTACAGAGAGTGGACCCCTGAGGGTGGGCTAGAAGGTGAGAGAGTACAGCAGTTGGTAGTGCCTAGAGCTTACCATCTGGTGCTTCTAGCCATAGCCCATGATATTCCCTTTGCAGGTCACATGGGCATAAAACGTACAAAGAGGCATATTATGTAAAACTTCTATTGGCCTAGAATTTCCAGAGATGTAACAGGGTACTGCAGGACCTGTGAGTAGTGCCAAAAGGTAGGAAAGGCAGGAGACAAGGTGAGAGCTCCTTTGATGCCTTTGCCTGTGATTGAGGAACCATTTTAGGGGGTAGCTATGGATATTGTGGGTCCTCTGAGTACCCAAAGTTACACAGGGAAAAAGTATATCCTAGTGATTGTATTTTATGCTGCACGATACCCTGAGGCAGTGGCTTTGTCCTCCATTGAAGCAGAGAAGGTGGCAAATGCTTTGCTAGAGATTTTCAGCAGGGTAGGTTTCCCAAAGGAAATACTGTCTGACAGAGGTGCCAATTTTATGTCAGACCTGCTGGCTTGTCCGTGGAAGTCCTGTGGGGTGAAGCACATGAAGACCACCCCCTACCATCCCCAGACTAATGGTCTTGTTGAGAGGTTAAACTCTACAATCAAGTCCATGCTACGGGTATTTACAGATCAGTTTACGAGGGAGTGGGACAAATATTTGCCCGATCCGTTGTTTGCTTACAGTGAGGTTCCTCAGGAATACACAGGTTTTTCACCCTTTGAGTTGCTCTATGGACATAGAGTGACGGGACCTCTAGATTTAATTCGAGATGAGTGGGAAGGTGAGTGTGAGTCTCACAAGGAGTCTGTTGTGGCATATGTCGTGAACCTCAGGACAAGGCTTAGGGAACTCATGAGCCTGGCCAAGGAGAACCTGGCAGAAGCCCAACAACAGAAAAAGGTGTGGTATTACAGGAATGCTCAAGCTAGAGAGTATGCTGTAGGGCAGCAGGTGATGGTTCTCATTCCTGTCAGGCACAACAAGTTGCAAGCAGCTTGGGAGGGACCCTACAAGGTGGTAAGAAAGCTAAGTGATGTCATCTACATGGTGGAAGTGCTAGGCAGATGGCAGGGGCACAAACTGTACCATGTTAACATGATAAAACCTTACCATGATAGGGAGGCCCTTGTGCTGAGTATTTGCAGTGGATTGCAAGAGGAGTCTGAGAGAGATCTTGTGACCAATATCCTCAGTGAGGCTTGGGCTGACACCATGGTGGAAGGGGTAGCAATGTCCCAGCAGCTGTCTCCTACCCAGGTTCAAGAAATCCGAGCAGTGTTTCAGGAGTTTGGGGGCATGTTCACTGGGAAACCAGGAAGCACCCAACTGGTGCAGCACCAGGTGGATACAGGACCGCAAAGGCCTATCAGGCAGTCCCCTTATAGGGTGCCTGAGAGAGTCAAACAGACTCTGAGGGAGGAGGTACAGGAGATGTTAAAACTAGGGGTGATTCAAGAGTCCAACAATCCCTGGGCCTCACCAGTGGTGTTGGTGCCAAAGAAGGATGGCAGCAACATATTCTGTGTGGATTACAGGAAATTAAATAGTCACACAGAATCAGATGCTTACCCCATGCCTAGGACAGATGAGGCCCTAGAGCAGCTGGGTGGGGCTAAGTATCTTACAACTATTGATCTTACCAAGGGTTACTGGCAGGTGCCCTTGACTCCCAGTGCTAGAGAGAAGTCAGTCTTTCTGACTCCTTTTGGCTTATATGAGTTCACAAAGATTACCTTTGGGATGAAGAATGTCCCAGTGACTTTCCAGAGGCTGGTATATCATATCTTAGCAGGAGCAGGAGGCTTTGCTCTTGCTTACATGGATGATATTGCTATCTACAGCCCTTCCTGGCAAGAGCACCTTCAGCATGTCAGGGAAGTGCTGTACAGACTACAGGGTTGACCATTAAGCCAAGTAAATGTCAGATGGGTATGGCAGAGATCTCCTACCTAGGACATAGAGTGTGGAGTGGTAAGATAAGGCCAGAACCTGCCAAAGTGGAAGCTATTCAGGCATGGCCTGCACCTGTTACCAAAAGGTAGGTGAAGACATTCTTGGGGACAGCAGGGTACTACAGAAAGTTTGTTCCCAATTATAGTATCATAGCTGCTCCCCTCACAGACCTGACAAGGAAGAACAGGCCAGATAAGGTAGTGTGGACCCTAGCATGTGAGCAGGCATTTCAGAAGCTTAAGGAGGCTTTGGGAGGGCCCTCTGTGTTAACCAGTCCAGACTACAGAAAAGACTTTGTTGTGCAGGTGGATGCTTCAAACTATAGGGTGGGGGCTGTACTTAGCCACATTTCTTCAGAGGGAGAAGAGCACCCAGTGGTTTATCTCAGTCATAGGCTCAAACCCAGGGAGGAATGCTATGCAGCAATAGAAAAGGAATGTCTAGCCATAGTGTGGGCACTACAAAAACTTCAGCCTTATCTGTATGGAAGAAAATTCACTGTGATGACAGATCACAACCCTCTAACATGGTTAAACAGAGACAGTCAGCAAAATGCCAAGTTGCTAAGATGGAGTCTGGGGTTGCAAGCATATGATATGTCAGTGCAGCACTGCAGTGGGAGTAGCAATGGCAATGCAGATGGGCTTTCAAGACAGGGAATGAGGTGCGGTACACCCAGATAGACCTGACAATCTCAAGCGATGTTTCCCAAGGAGCACTTGAAAAACTTGCTTGAGTTCCCAGGGGGGACAACACTTGTGATGACTGTGCCTTGGCTCAGCAATCAAGGAGCCTCAATCCTCACCACTAACACCAGGGAGGTCATTTCATAGAAGAGAGGAAAGGATAACTAATGCACACAGTAAAGTACAATTTCCCTTAAGTGCACACAGAGATCACAGTCAGTCTGGGACTGGCTGCTCCCTTGCTCACCATGTCCCCAATAAGACTCCCCACTGGCACAGCTATAGGGTCCAGGTCTCAGCCTAGCTGGGCAAGCTGGAACCTCCAGTACCCTCTCTGTTCAACCAGTGCTTCGTGTCACTGCCAAGTAGCTGACACAACACACACACACACACACACACACACACACACACACACACACACACACACACACACACACACACACACACACACAGATGCACGCACACACATACACACACACTTTGAAATAAATATTTATACAACTTCACAGACATTCCTGGGATAGGCTGACACAGATTCTCCAGCTGTGTCCCTTTACCCAGACTATACAATAGTAATTACTGCCACCACCCAGCTAATAATATCAGCTACTAAAAGGCCCTTATAAGGGTGTCCAATTATTACTGTGCAATATTATTATCCAATGGTAGTATGACTAACAGTCAAGGCTTACTTTAGAGTGGCCTATTACAACAACCTCTATAAATATGCAATGTACTCTAGAGCTTATCTCTACACAAACCAGCCACATGTAGAAGGTTTTAAAAATATTTAATAATGAATATTTAAAGCACAAGACAAAACTACTACACCACAGAGATATCTAAGAGTTCAGAGATCACACAGAAACTTAAAATAATACAGTAGTACAGGTCTGATTTCAAAGAAAAATACCTAATTAATCTTTACTAGCTTTAACTATTCCTACAAGAAATCACAGTGCTAGAAACTTACATGTGAGCTTAGGCAGAGTGCTGAGTTAGGTATCCAAGATCAAAATGCTGCCCAGTCTCTTGTGAGAAATAGTACTTAAACACTACTAACAAACATGTTTGCTGGGTCCCTCCCAAATTCCATCATGTTGGCACTTAGGTTTTCCAAGGCAAACAAACTGCATTATTTAGCAATCTAACACCTGCTCAGAAACTTGCAACAATAGAAGACATTTCACATGTATATTCTAACAGAAACTAGAGCAATAAAGCACATTCCACATCTAAATTCTGGTCATAAACTTTAGCCTTAAAAGAATGGGCATGGAACCTTCATCCAGATGCACTGGAGCCGAATTCTAACATGAAAGGGTCACAACATGCTTCACTGGGCCAGTAGAGTGCAATGTTGTCACATATTTTGCAGTTCCACATTTCACAGTATTCTTTTACATTCAAGAAAACATGCCTGCATTTTACATTTATTTACAAATGCCAGAATTATATATATATCAAATTCTATTTGACTAGGCTGGCAGCCTTCGCTCATCTCTCCTCAATCATCACAGTTGCAACATTAAATGCTTGTATATTGTTGAGGAATAGTCTGTGGTTTTCAGTTTCAAAAGCTCTTGTCATATCCACAGATACAATAGCTATAATGGGGCCACTGCTGGTATTACCACAAATTGTGTCCATTACAGACAGAAAGGCTACAATGGTACTAAATGCATTTCTGAATCCATGCTGTTTATCAAAGAGCAGGCCTTAAACACTGATATGTGCAACTATTTTTTTTTCAAACACCTTTATTGAATTATATTTGGACTACAGGTTAGAGGTTACCTTCTCTATCAGGGATTGATATCAGAGTATATCCAAATGAAAGAAATAGAGGGGTCCTAAGTGAAAGACCAGCACAGGTAGAGTTTTTAGTAGAATCTAGAACAGAAGCTGCCATTAGAAAAAGGAATAATTAGTACAGCATATAAAATATTGCATAAGTATAAGAAATAAATCAGAGGAGGTTAGAAAGGATTAAGAATAGAGACTGGATAAGCAATTCACAAATAAATAATAGGAGGATATATGTATGAAGATTTAGAATTTTGTCTGGAAATGTTTACATAGATATTTTTATACCCCCCCCCCCCCAAGTAGACTCCAGAGAATTTTTTCCTCAGTTAGACAGCAAATGTTGGAGGTGTGACAGGGAAGAAAGAAGTAATTGGGAACATATTTTCTGGGAGTGCAGTGAACTGACAGATTTTAAGGATTCCCTGCAGGATGCACTGTCGGAGATGGTGGATGGGCAGATTGGTCTACGAGGGAGATTATTTTTCTGAGCTATGATACAGAATTGGAATTGCCTAGACATGGCAAGGCATGTCTAATAATGGTGGCTACCAAAAAAGCAATTACTAGAAAATGGAAATCAAAATCTAAACCAACTATACTAGAAGTAGTGAATATAGCAACAGTGATAAAACAACTGGAATTGAGATCTTTAGAAAAGGGTAGGAGTAAACTGCATAGGAAAAATTGGAATTGTGTGAACAATACATACAAGGGAGAAATAAGGTTTAAAAGGTGGCAGGACATAAAATGAGCTATGTAATGTTTAAAAAAGACTGGGTAGATTATGAGTGATGTATAATGTTTGCAACTGGGAGTGTGTCAGTATGGTTTGTGGTGTAAAATGCTTGCAACTAGGATTGTGTCAGTGTGGTTTGTTTTCATATATATAAATGTATGATTGCCTATGTACTAAGTGATGGTTTAATAAAGATGTCTTTTGCTTTTTTAAAAAAGACAGACATTGAATAATTTATGTAATGTTGCCTAGGTTATATGATGTATAACAATATATTTGAAGTGTAATGTTTGTTATGTTAATACAGTTTGATTACTTTTATATGAATGTAAATTTGCAACCATTCGTTTGCATAGTATTTTCTCAAGTATTTTGGCTAGGGGCATAGGATGAATATTGGTCTGAAATCTTTAAAACTGTGCAGAAGCTACTGACTCCAAAAATAACAACAAAGTTGCCAGAAGGCACACAGTTGAAAGAATAACATGAACATTCTTTCTGAATGTATATGAGCTCCCTTAAAAGGGAGTGTATCAATTGAGGGTCAAACCCTGCAACTGTGAAGGTGTTATGACTGCATTATAAGTCAACATTTTGCAGGGCTGTAAAATAACGAATTATGCCACAGAAGTCATATCACAGTTGCCAGAAAGCAAACATTTAAAGAGATACCATTTTTTAAACAAGAAACACCTTTACTGAATTATCACTTATGATATAGGCAATTTTATATTTATATAAATGAAAACAAACATTATTGACATGAAAACACAGTCATTGAGTCCTGGGGGTTGATTGGCGTTGGTTTTAGGTTGCAACTTTAATTCTAGGAAATCAAGGTAATCATCCACAGGACCACCTCGTTTCCCTAGTTGTGCCTGGTCAATAGCAATAAATTTAAATGTGTGTCCTGAATTTCCTTTGACATGTTTGGCCAAGGCATTGTGTTCATCCCCCTTTCTAATGTCATATTGATGCTCATGGACTCTCTGCCTGAAGGTTCTCTTAGTTTTCCCAATATAGAATACAGAGCAATCAGAGCAGACAGCTAAATAAATCACTCCCCATAGGTCAGATGATACAACTATACATCAGCAAAGACATAAGCATTTGCAAAGACACCTCTGCATGCAAATACCACACAGCTAACCTTACAAAATTAACTGGATCAGCCTGCACAGCACTGAGCAGACTTTAGGCACATATATCTTTCCTAAACGAAAAACATGTATGGTGGTGACGGCCATGTTTTATCATCATGTTTATAAGTTATAATTTCTATAAGCCATGTCTTATTATGCAAAGGAACCGATACTAATTATGGACCCTTTTGCAGTTACTAGTAGACATACTTATTAGTTACAAACTTAGTTATGATGTGGAAATAAATGGCAAGAACCAATATAAATAAGCAAATTATCAGTACACTTTACAACTACAGATAGAGATGCACTGGCTGAGTGTTCAGGGAAAAAATACAGTGGCATGGCAAAATTAAAACAACATTGTTTTAAATCCTGTTGACCATATATAATACCTGCATGGTATGTCTACTTCACTAACTTTTAAAACAACAATATAAGTGCAGTAAACAGTGTATGTGCTTACAGATACATTTAATTCTAACAAAGTTCTGTTATTAAAATACACATAGCTTGGTAATCTTTCTGACAGTCAATGAAATGTCACAATGCGTTATTGTGTGAAAATAAAATCAGACAATGATGGACAGTTCTACTGCATCTTCAGGTTTCTGAATTTGTAACTAAATTAACTTCTGGAAGGTAATTAAACTTTACACTGGAATGCAAAACAATAGTAAGTGACCACTAAGAATAAATAGACATGTACTTTGCACTAAAGAGTACATACATTCAGTAACTGGGACACACGTTCTGGGGGAAAATCAGAAAAATAAATAAGATATCCTAACAGTACCTGGTGGAATGCTATTACTACAGGTTGGCAGGACAGGATATCTTGGAACCATTCAACAAGTGGAATAGTGGATGAGCATACTTTTTTTAGCTCCTCCTACCTCCTATTTTAAGGATTTGATGCTCATGCAGGCTCGAGCTACAAGAAATGAAGTTTGGAACAAACTAAGTTGTCCCGAGACATCTTCATGGGGGTTAGGTTAATATTAAGGGGAGTTAAGTGGGTTGGGGCGGTAGCTGTTGCAAGACAAAGGCGACGCTCATAAGGTGGTAAATCTTTTATAAGTAGAAAAACACCAAATCCAGTAAAATACAAGCAACGTTCTTCCAAAAAAGCAGTACAAACAGCAAAGAACAGCAGTATTAAGCGCTTTCGTCTGGTAAATGACTTCTTCAGAATACAAATACTGCAATTAACACCAGTTTAAATACTTTGCTTGCCCAATCACAAATTGACTGACATCATTTCCCTTATTTAAAAACACATTACAAGTCCTAATTATAAAAACAAGTATAGAACAACTGACATATAAAAAATACAGAATACATTGACAATATATATATATATATTACTAAATAAAAAACATTGATCTTAATTTCAACAAAGAAGATATAGAAATTCTGTCATTTAACCCAGCAGTATGATAAGCATCAAGCCTAATTTGCCATTTGAGTTCTCAAAACTCCAAGTATTCATTCAGGCAGGAGAGCCTGTCTTGGAAGATGTCTTTGAATGTGCAGTATGTGTATTATAAGATATATGCCCTTTTCTTTCTTGCAGATGGTGGTTTTTGGAACACTGCTTCTATAATTTGGAATAGGTGGGTATAAGGTGGAATCATCTCTTTACATTTTGGAGGATTCACACTTGTCCTTTTCTTTGCAAATGGTGGCATCAGGAGTACCAGTTGTGGCACTACAGTGAGTGCGCAGAGAAAGCAATTTCGAGCAAAGATGCTGCACCTGGGGAGCTCAAGGTGGCAACAGTTACTGACTGAAATTGCTGAAGGGCAGAAGGCATCATGCGGTGGCCTGGAAAGGGGATCTGAAAGATGGGGTCTTGGGACGCTGTGGCTGCAGTTTGGAATAGGTGGGTATAAGATGGTGCCTTCTCCTTACATATTACAGGATTTACTTTTGTCCTTTTCTTTGTAGATGATGGTGTGACGAGTTCCAGTGGTGAGACAGAGCGTTCCCAGATGATCATGCTTTGGTGGCAAATAAGCAGTGGGGTCATTGGACGACAGTGAGGTGGCTGATGGGATGTGCAGAGTGGATTTTACTTGATGGGCTAAAGGAATGTGGACTTGACCGGCAAGACTGAAGGCTGAGGAATGTGGCAGCTGATGGAGGGGATGAAAGAAGTTTGGTTTTCCAGCGGTGCAGCTGAATATGTACTCACAAGGTAATGTCTTGTTTGCATGAAATTGTTGGGGAGTATCAGAATTGAACTTCACATTGTATGGTTAGCTGGGGTCTTCCTTGCTAGGGGTCAGGTAGTGTTGGTGATTGGGGTTGAGTATTTTTTCTCCAGTGGCTGGTGAGGCTTTGGTAAGCATTAGGTAATTCCCAAGGGCTGGCAATGTCCAGGTAATTATTGTATACCAAATTATGTTTGGCTTGACCCTTCCCTTTATGGGAAGTGGATTGAACAATTTTGGGTGGAAGGCAGGGGGACAGCCTGGTCAGGCTGATTGGCGGAGAAGAGGGATAGGCTTGCTCTCTTCTGTTCCCCCTCTATTGTCTGGATGTTCATTTCAAGGATCTGGGGAAAGGAAATGAGCAGTTGGAGGAAGCTTGCTGAATAGATAAGCAAGCTGAGGTAAGGATGGTGTTTATTTGGTGGATGGTAATTCAATGGATGGTGTATGAAGTGAGTTGGGATGCTGCTTCATAAGTAAAGTAAGCGACCGGAGGTATGGACCCTGCTTGTTGGGTAGGGTGAGTAGGTACACTACCCTGATTAACATTGCAATGAATGGTATATGAAGTGAGATGGGACACTGCTTCATAAGTAAAGTGAGTAGAGGTATGGACGCTGCTTACTGGGGCAGAGTGAGTAGGTACGCTGCCCTGTTTAACATTACGAAGATTGCTGTATTTAGTATCTGCTGTATTTATTATCAATTATATAATGAATATTTGTAATTAATAAAGTTAGTGATCAAAGCTATGTTATGTAAATCTAATAAAGGTCGTCAAATGTCATTTGGTGTTATGTGTGTTATTGAAGGGGACCGGGACAACAAATAATTTTCATTTAAAGCAGTAAAAGTGCACTGTCCAGGCCAGCTATTAGCAGCTATTGTACCAAGTACTAACTGATCAGATCATCTTCAGATCATTTACTTCACATGAAGGAAAGCAACAAGCAGCAAGCGCTAAGTTAGTTATTTTTAACAAATACGAGAAGTGTGCAGCAGAAAGAAATCCGTAGGATACCAGGCAGTTCTAACCTTTCTGTAACACATTATACTTTGGAATCCCCCAATGTACACTTTGCTCTGGGAAAGCACTTCATTTAGTCAACACATACTACTGAACCCTGAGGCAAGGATGAAGTTAAGAATCCTTCTCTTATACATTAGCTTTCATTTCTACAGTGTTATAAACCAACCAAACTATTCAGGATAAACTAACATACATTCCCTTATCAATGTCTTTCCAGGACCCATAATATTATAAGGTATAAAATTGTGAAACCTCTGTTACCACACAAGCTCTCAGCAGAAATTTCCATCATCAGCTAAATATTTGTACTGAGTTTCAGATGGGAACAGAATTTACTACTCTGGAAGTTCTTGCTATACATAGATAGCCTTGTTCTTGGCTAGCACATGATTGGGAGAGAGGGAATCCTGAACTTCATTAAATGCATTATCATAACCCATGTCTTTTCAGTGTTCATCTTGCAAAGCCTTCTCTTTTCAGCGTTTACATTTCATTAACTCTGTTTATGCTTTACAGCTCTTAACTCTGAGCAAATACGTCGTCCACTAAACATGTTCATAGACTCTGCATGTCTGTATCAAAATCAACATGCTAACAAGCTGTGCCCCCAGATTTCTGCACCACACTACAGCAAGATTCCCCTACATCTTTCTCAGATTAAAATGGCAAACCATGTTATCAATTTTATGACCTTGTCAGGCATATGTTTTACCAGTTCACCCATTTATATGAAGAACCCAATGAGTTTCTGTAATTAGTTTCGGAACCAGCGATGTTTAAACTGCCAAGGTTAGCTCTAACCTGTATTGCAACAAATCCAAGTAAAAAAGTTACAAGCACTTTACAAAAGCCAAGTTTACTCTGCTGAAATCCCACTATTATAAGGGATAAAAGCGCTTAGCCTTTGTCAATAAACTTGGTTTTTGTGAAGTGCTTTTGACTTTTTTTCTCGTACTTGCCTGCAATACAAGTTAGTGCTAACCACGGCAGTTAATACATCACATAAACTTGTTTTTTGTGAGGTGCCAGTGAGTTGTGACGTTTTCCTGGACTTGCTGCAATACAGGTTAGAGCTAATCTCAGCAGTTTAAACATCGCTGGTATCCTATGGATTTATTTCTGAATTCATATTTCTTTGTGGTTTATTAGAAGTGTGCAGCAGCTGTAGCAGAATCATTTCCGAATTCTTTTGCTGCAGTTTTTATTTTTTTTTATTTTTTTTACTTACCTGGAGGAGTCTGTCAGTCTGGAGCAGGTAAAATTTCTCATCCTCCTGATTCCCATTTCCTGTGGACACAGGTGGGCAGACTAGGTGCTGAGTGGACTCTGACTGCTGCAGAAGAACTTAAATTGTGCACAGAACAGCACACAGGGGAGGCTAGCTCTTGTTGCTACTGCTGCTATTCTAATCCACCCCCCAAAACAGTCCAAGTCTCCAACAGGCAGGCTGCCTAATGAAGCTGCTGATGTTATCATGCATGTCACCCCTGCATGTTGATGACGTTGTAGGATATGCTGGCGATGTTTGATTAAGTCATCAATAATTTAAAACTTGAAAATAAAAATAATAAAAAAAAAATAAATAAAAAAAAAAATCAGGAATTAAAGGGGCCACATGGAAATGTGTGGCACCTCATTATTTTGCCCTCAAAACCAGTAAATACAGAGAAACTCAGTATGGTTGAGAGGTATGTTCCCAGAGACTTCAGATCATGCTGGTTACTGTTGATATCTCAGATATCTAGATTTAGCCAAGGCGTTTGACACTATTGCCCACTCAAGCATCATTGGCACACTCACCCAGCTAGGTATCAACCCTTATATCATAAGATGGGTCACTAATTGGCTTACTGACGGAACCCATATAGTCAAAATAGGGGAATCCACCTCCAACAGCAGACCAGTAACCAGTGGTGTTCTGCAGGGATCAGTCCTGGAACCTCATCTACTTGGAGTCTATTTCTTTGAAGTACAAGCAAAAACTAAATAAAGGTCTGTGGCTGACAAAGTTTGCTGATGACTGCAAACTGGGAGCAATCATTGAATTTTTCAAATGATGTCAACATCCTATAAGAGGGTCTTACACAAACAAATGATTAGTGCCAAAGTCATGACCTTAAACTCAATGCAAAAAAGTGCATTATCATTCCTTTCAGTAAGGGCAATGTTGCTGCTAACTACTACATGAGTAGCAACACCTTAAGTACACACTCAGTGGTGAGAGACCTGGGCACACAGGTTGATAGCAACCTTACCTTTGACCACCATAGTGGTAAGAAGGGCATTCTATATTGCTCATCTCATAAGTAAGGACATTGCCTCCAGAAAAAAAGAAGTTATAACCTTCCTGTACTCTTCTCTCATCAGGCCAATAATTGAGTACAATGCCCCTTTTGGTATGTACCTTTCCAAGCACATGCAGTAATTGGGATAGACCACAAAGGTACCTCAAAAGGAAAATTCAATGTCTTCAGCATCTGTCCTATGTGGCTTGTCTGAAATCAGTGTCACTTTATTCTGTTTCATACAGACTACTCAGAGGCGATCTCTGCCTTGCATATGAGGCAATCTCTGACCCTGCTTTCTTGGAAATGCTGCATATCCACAAGTGAAATTGTACATGGGTTACTCACTCTAAAGCCCTTAACCTGGTATGTCACATTAATGGAACCTGCTGGAGGGGCAGATTTGTCTCCCAGAGGTTACCACAGTTTTGTAACAGACTCCCACTTCATGTCAAACAGAGCACCTCATTGGCCCTCTTCTAATGCAATCTGGACGATTGGATGGGTAACCGTACATTCACCCTGGGGTTCCACCTAGGTATCTCTTGGACAGGGGACATAGGTGCTGATAGTGAAAATAAGGGTAGAACTTGGCCATTAGCATAGTAACTTCATATGTTCCTATACTTTTCAAATGATATTGTCCTACCGTGGGCATTGTTTATAGCAGTCATAATGTTAACAGTCTTACAAATGCATAATCACCTGCATGGCATTGCTTTTTATCTGTGTTTGATATGTATAAACTTTGTTTCAGTATTACAGGATGCATTTGTGTCAGAGATAGTACCTTAGAATTTGATTAACACCAAAGGGGAGATGACATTCAAAGTGTGTAATGTGAGGACACCAAATGTGTAGTTGACTGGAAAAATACCTACGTCTTACAACCCTGTAACTGCTGCAGTATAAGTTGTTCCTTTAGTGAGCAATAATTAGAGGGACAGATGGTGTTATGTGGCATTTATTTATTATTTCTCATTGTATTCATTTTTTAATATCTTCAGTGCTAACTGATGTGCTGAAGCCAAACTCATCTGTGTGACGGATGCCAAAATCTTGTGAATGAATTCAGTGGTCTCACTTAGCCCAGAATGTGGTCATCAGCTGAAAAGCTCTCTCTCCCCTCAGAATATGAAGGAGTGAATCTAAAAGAACAAGAACAAAGCTAGATGAACGTGTGCAGCTTTATGATTTATATTTGTTTTCCATTTTAAATTTCTTTCTTCATTGCTCCTCATTGGTGGAGCAGATAAACTGCTGGGGGTTGGTCTAAGACTACTGAATTCATCTGACTTAAGCCTGAGAACCATCAGGAACTTGGGATTGGCTAGCCTGAGCCCTGCACAATCCTGGATTATAGATCACTTAACAAAGAAAGATCCTTGTTTCTACAATAACACTAAGCAACCAAATGGCATCCTGGTTCACAGAATTTCTCACTCTCCTACTATAACAGGAGACACTAACCACAATGGAGAGACCCCCCCCCAAATCATATTCACAGACCACAGCCAAAATCTATGCAGAACTTGAATGGACCTTTAAGAGACTCAAGGGTCTGCGATGGGAAGAACTTTATTTAAAAGATAGCCTGACAAACAAATGAGTACCCAAGGAGCTAAAACTACAAAAAAATAAATAAATAAATAAATAAAAATAACAGTCTGGAGGAACACTGACAAAACCCTAATGACTTAACAGAAAAACACCCTAAAGGAGACTGGGCTCAAACAACTTGACATTCTCATCAGCATAACCCCAAATCAACTTAAAGAAACCCAGGCAAACTGACAACACTTGAGGAAGCATACATAGACAGCCTAGACAGAGGAACCAGATTCCAAGACATCCTCCAAAAAGTCACCTCCTTCAAGGCTAATAATAAGAAACCATACCAAATACAAAAAAAAGCAATGACAAAATAGGAAGAAAACATGCAAACCAGGCCCATTGACAGAAAAACAGACTTCCAAAGACCCAGGCTGCTCCCATCAAGGTTTTCAGGAAGGAACAGCCTCCTCAAGAGCCATATCCAGACCCCTATTCCACTGACCCTCCAGAGAACCTACAGAGCATACCAAGGTCCACTCCAATGAACACAGAAATAAAACAGACAACACCTCAACTGACCCCATCAACTTACCACTCTAGAAACCAATACCAACCCAGGGTGGAGAAATTGCCACAAGGCAGTTACCAGCAGAGGGACAAAAAGTGGCAGGACAAAAGGGATTTGAAGCACCTTTTGATCCCACCTACTAAACTGATAGACTGACAAGAGAGGAGACAATTAGACCCCACAGCAAGCTCCTCAAAGTATGGAACCACTCAAAAAAACTGTATACAGCACTGAACTCCAAGTTCTTAGAAAAGGTCTCACATTCACTCCAGGCAAAAGGTGCAACCTAACCAGCATCATCATAGACCAGAAACTCTTTCCCCTCAAACACAGCCTGAAGGTATACTTTCACGAAAGGACCACCCAATGGGAGAAAGAGGTCCTGAAGAAGAGCTACAGCACCATATGCAAATAGAAAAAAACATTTCTGCCCTTCTCAACCCAATTATCTCCATGTTTGAAAACAAATGTGAGAATGACATCTGTAAAATCTTGAAAAAAGAACACCCAAGAGAGGAAACTACAATTTCAACAAAGAGGAAGCCCAGGCATTTATGAAGTTAAGCATGGATAAGTCCAGAAGTTTAATGAAAAGGGGGAAGAATACTAGTCACTGATGCCTCCACATATTCCAACAAGATCCTTAAGCTTAATAACCCCAAAAGTTACAGCATGATGGAAATAGGCAAGATCAATTCAGTATACAAGGAAATCCTTCTAGAAGTCCTGAACCTCAGTGAGGAAAGGCTTATTAGGAACAACCTACATGACTTTCTGATGGTAACCCACCTGAAAATTCCTAATTTTTTTGGGATCCCAAAACCATACAAAAACCTCCTAGACCACTCCATACACCAGTCATTGCAAGCAGGGGATTCATAACGGAACCCATCTTGATTTTCCTGGAGATTCAAATCAAACTATTAGCTAAGAAAAACAAATCTTTCATCCTCAGCTTGATGGACTTTCTCAAAAACATTAGAATTAAACCAGAATCATATCTAGTTACCACAGACATCTAATCCCTGCAGACAGTGCCACCACATGATTACTGCATTTCCACAGTGATTAAAGCCGACACTAAAGAATGGAAAGCAGTACCAGCGGAAACCAAAATGGTGAGTAAGCTACTGAAACTCCTATTGAACAACAACTGTTTTCAGTTTGGGGCTCACTATTTCAAACAGGCAACAGGAATAGTTATGTGGGCATCCATGGCTCCGAGCTTAGCAAATATGGCCCTTGGTAGTAGGAAGAAGAACATGTCTATAATCCCCCTTTTTCCAGCATATGGGGTGCTATCTCAGATTCACAGATTAATTATCTGAAACAGCAACCTTGAAGACTTGGAGAATTTTATCAAACACATCAATAGTTCCACCAGGTTCTTTAAATTCACCTCAGTGCACATCAAGGACTCCATTAACTTCCTAGATCGGACAATTAGCAAGAACCAAACAACATGTCTATTCTCAAATGACCTCTGTCAGAAACCAACCATAGTTAACCTTCTTTTACATAATAACAGTATGCACCCTTATGGAATTAAATGCAATGTAATCAAATCGCAAGGACGTTGGATATCCCAAATTTCAAAGTAGCTAGAGACTTACACCAAGAATATCACTGAGCTCCAAAAAGTCTTTCTAGCAAGGGGTTACAGCAGACATCTTGTCAAGCAGATCCTTGAACCTATTATCCAACAGTAGAATGAAGGAGACCCTAAACTGGACAACCCCAGGAATAACCTAAGCAGACTAATGAAAGTCACCAACCAGAAATCCAACAATAGCAAATAGAGCTCAAGTACTACACCAACCTACACACTGCACTATCCTGATAGCAAATGAACTATCTTGGACAACTGATGCATCATTACCCAAAACAAAATATTCAACAAAATTCTACCACAGCAACCAAGGTTCACCATCAAAAGAAGCAGAAACATCAGGGGCTACATGAAACTCCCCATGCAAATAGAGGAAGACTACATGCAAAAAGCAACCTACCCCTGCAGACCACACAACTACACTTACTGGAATTTCATGAGTAATACTGTACAGATTTTTGCAGAATGTCCAGATTTATGCCTCATATTTTTGGTCCAGTTTTCATAAAGTTGTGGTTTTCTGTCACATCATTGGCAAATTATTGAACACTGAAGTCAGAAAATAATGACAGATATCTGAGTTTCAGACTTTATACTCTTCAGAAAATTCAGGCTAATTCAAAACATATTATTCTATCAACTTTCTAAGTTTGTAAGAGCAATGTTTAAAAATTGCCCCTATTTTTGGTCCTTTGTGCCCCCATTATTTATGTCTTTGTCCAGATTTCTTGCGCTAAGATGTTGGGAGATATGTGGACCACTTTTATTGTCCGAACAGCAAAAAATCATTTCCAAGCCACTGCTTTGATAAGTGCAGTACTGACAATGTAATCCACAGAGCACATTGCCATCAATACCAAGCTTTCTAGGTTGCTATATGAATGTCCAAAGACTGGTGACAATATAACACACCCTCACTTTTCTGCTAAACACAGAGTGGCTTTTCTATACATTGAAGCTGAATGATGAGTCAGTAGCTTCAGTGACATCTTTCCACAAGAATGAGATGAAGCACTGGAAAGGTCTTAGACCCAAAATAGCCCAGATGCACAAGCCACCCATGCCCCCTATATCCAGAAGGGACAGAACACACCAAAACCAAATGAATATCCCCAGACGCCTTTTTTACTGACTTCCAGCAGATCCATCAAGCAGGTTTGACGGAGATATATGAAAGTGCCTTCGATCTGCATTACTTCACTCCTATAAGGCTAAGCACCTTTGCCCACCCTTCTTTTTACTAAGAAGATCAAACTGTCACTGCTTTACCCTAAAAGGACTATTCTAATCAATGTTTATTTCTTTTTACCTTAATTTTTACACTTTTCCAGAAATATTTTCTAATGATTATTGTACTATAAACTGATCGTGTAATTAGAAACTTGTTAGGATAGAGAGCAACTTTGATTCTTCTTGTACAAAGACGTTTGAATGACGCAAATCACTAAGTGCTTACTTAACCAAAGCTTTACTCCCTAACAGGTAACATCAACTTAACAAAACACTGAACCAATTAAAATCGCAAACATTATATGACAGATAAAGAAGTGTCCCAACTAATATCAACACTCAAATATACTCAAATAACTGTGATAACAGACAACTCAGTTTACAGCATCAATAACCCAAGACAATCCTCTACCAACTTGTTTTTTTTTGTACGATAAACTAATTGACCTTTTTTTTTCTTAAACAGGGTACATTATCCCACAACAGACAAATGCCTAGCAGTTTATCCTGTCCACCAACAAGGCACAACAAAGAAAGAAATTTAAAATGAAAACAAATATAAACCAGAAAGCTGCACATGCTCATCTGGTTTTGTTTTTATTATTTTGATGGCAAAATCTTTGCACATGCATAATTATTTTTTAAGTTTTTGCCATAGGAAGAAAAGTGTAATTTCTCTACAATCATTTTTGATTACTGACAATGTTCCATGCCAACTGTCACATGAAGAATTGAAAAGAATAGCATATGCTGCGCTGTTATTTCAACTGATGGCATTATTGTTTTATGGGACAGCAAATATTGTATTAGGGGCCATACAGAGTGTACAGGTGGGGATGTTCTCCCAGCCTATTCCTAGATGATTTACACCTGAGATCATTATACAGGTATGCCAGTGAAGCAGTGCTCTCATGTGTTTTGGAAACTGTTTCCTTCCTCTTTATATTGAACTTAATTACTACCTTGTTATTTACATTTTCTCGTGGTACTGCATGTGTACTGTTTATTCCACAACAAGTACACAGAAATTAATTAGTGCTGTGACCACTTCAGGTGACACAGAGGTGATAATTATAAATTCAATGAGTAGCTTACATTAAAAAAAAAGGGGGAAAGGACGAAAGGTATTTTATCACATAAATGTATACTCTCCCTCATGTGGATTCAATCTCTGACCTACTGAGGACATACTTCATTAACATGTCATGTCATTCAGATATTTTTGATAGACTTGATATTTTCTGCATGCAGTAATGTCCAAAATGCTAAGCAGACTGCGCCATCATGAGTCCTGTATGTGTGACTGTTGGCTAAGTCTTTGCCCATGAGATATTAAATTTTGAGTTTTTACCATAGGATAGGAACTGTCATTCAGTAAAGGGCATCAATGAGGTGTCAATATGCAGTGCCAATCTGCATTGTACTTCAGAAATGGGCATCTATGTTTCACTGTATCCATTCTATCAGAATGTGGTTATTTTTCCTGACAAGAGTATAATTGTGTGGCTGTGATCATTGCAAAAATGAAGATGATAAAGGATGTGAGGGTAGAAACAGCTGTTTGAAAGGCAGGAGTTATTGATGACACTTGTTGTGCATTACTTCATTGTATTACTTTGTACAAGAAATGTCTTAAAGGTTGCCATAAGTATACCCTATTGTTATCATAGTATACATATTCTGTAGGTTTCACCCGCATTGTTAGCAATCATCATTCCATATATGTGATGTGTGCACAGGCACCTCAGATATTCTTACAAAATGTTGACAAAAATATGTGTTAAGAGGGTGGAGCCTAGATGGCCAACTGAGAGCAGTGAATTTTGAGAGCTCCATAAACTAGTATAATAATAATATAGAAAAATGTTATTATTTTCAAGTTTAAAATGTCAGAAATCTATAGATAAACTCAAAACTACATAAATTTCAATTTTGGTGGAGATATACAAAAATTTTCCTGTCAAATAACTTGGAGATATATTGAGTCACTGAATATGAACAACTCAAGGAATTCTCACCCAGATGCTACTTTGAAAAAATAACTGCAATTGATGACATCTACCTTACAGGAAATATCTTTGAAGATGGATGGCTTTAAAAATGACTCAGAAAACCTCAAATTAAATTCTCAGAAACAGACTGATACTCTTAAGGAACAATTACAGCAACACCATACAAAAATAACAAATATAGAGACTTCTCTAAATGACATTGAAGGGAGACTCAAAGAGGAAGAATTCCAAAAAGAATTTCTGCTTAAACAGAATACATGGCTGCTTAACAAAACTGATGACTTAGAAAACAGGGAAAGGAGAAACGACATAAGGATCTTTGGTTTGCCTGAAAACACTGAAGGTGAAGACATTATTTCATTCTGAACAACCTGGATTCCTGAATTTTTAGACTTGACAGAGGGACTTTCATTTGGAATTGAAAGGGTGCATAGAGCACTGAGGAAACTTGCTTCTAACTCAACAAATACTCCACCTAGATCCATAGTTATAAAATTTATTTCATTTCTGGACAAGGAACTAATATTAAAATCTGCTTGGAGAAAATCACCCTTAAAATACAATCAAAGCCTGATAAGGTTTGACAATGATTATTCTTCCAGAATACTAGAACAAAGGAAAAAAGTTTGGCCAATAATAAAACTGTTGAAACAAAACAACATTAAAGAACAACTGGCCTTTCCAGCCAAGATAAAAATACTTTTTGCCAATGAGATGAGAACATATAATGACTTAGAAGAAGCTACTATATTAATCAAAAACAACATAGTGTCTATCCCAGAAGAAATGGAATGGATGGCCCCTACTCTTAAAAGAATAAAAGAAACAAATCCTTGGACTGATGCTAGAAAGAAGAAACAAAAAACTGATTCCAAGATAGCTGTCCCAAAAAATAACTCTTACAACTACATCTCTCAAAGTATCAATTGATATGATACATCACTTGTCATCTGTTTTCATTTAAAAAAGAAGGGATTCTTAAACAACTGAGAAACAGCAATGATTTATTCAGAATGTTCAGAGTCCAATAATTCTTCACAAACAAAGGTAGGTCAAGATGGGTTACTATTTACATTATATATAAGCCAAACAAAGCAACACATAATACAAACATAGAAGTTAATTTTTCATTGATTTTACTTATAATGATTTAAGTAATTAATTAACTAATTCAACAAGGTACCATTCATCAGAGTTCAGACTGAAATGTAACAAGTTAACATCATATGTAGTAGCAGTAACTGTAGAGTGTTTTGAAAAAAATGCTGTCATGGAAACTAATGCCTTCTTCAGTTAAAGTATGATTTAGAAATGTCATGTATATCCTGGTTAAATAATAGTAGCAAGCTCTTAGTACAAATGTCATCATTATTCTGTCTAAATATAGTTAATAACAATTATGGCAGGTATCACAGCTACGAGTGCTGTTTGATCAATCCTGATATGGTGTGCGTGGATGTAGCTGTGTCTGGCAGCTAGTACAAATGTCATTATTATTCTGTCTAAACATAGTTAATATCAGTTATGGCAGGTATCATACCTTCGAGTGCTGTTTGATCAATCCTGATATGGTGTGCGTGGATGCAGATGTGTCTGGCAGCTAGTACAAATGTCATTATTATTCTGTCTAAACATAGTTAATATCAATTATGGCAGGTATAATAGCTTCAAGTGCTGTTTGATCAATCCTGATATGGTGTGCGTGGATGCAGCCATGTCTGACAGCTAGTACAAATGTCATTATTACTTTGTCTAAACATAATTAATATAAATTATGGCAGGTATCATAGATTTGAGTGCTGTTTGATTAAGCTTGACATGGTGTATGCAGATGCAACTGTGTCTGGCAGCTGTTATATGTTACCATTTTCATCTCCGGAAAGCTGTGGGTTGCGGCTTGTGATCGAGGCTTACTGATGCTTGTGAATTAGGAAGAGACATTTGGTGTTTTAACCTGGATCCAGGGGAAGGGGGTGGATAGACCTGTGATTTGGGATATTTTGGCAGAGAATGGTTTGTTTGTACTTCTGCTGAGTGAGAGGTGGGAGGGCTGGAGGAATGTGTTGTCTCTTGTGGCGGCTTGTTGGGAGGTGTTTTTTTGATCTGTTTGCTCTCTGTTCTTTTTCTGGCTGCTGCCTCACTGAAAGGGAGGGAATTTAGGCTTGAAGTTGTAGTGAAGTGAAGCTTTGCTTCAGGTGCATCACAAGCCTCTGGTATGCAGTACACAGACATACTAACAGAAACACATGCTCCCAGGTTGCCATGGTAATGGAGACAGAGTGACGATAATGCTTAATGGCTCTGAGGAGCCTCCAAGATGATTCTCGGCAATGACGTTTTTGGTTTTAAAAAACATATATATATATATATATATATATATATATATATATATATATATATATAAAAGGACTATTTTAAACCACATGTACACATATTGATGGTCTCCCAACACTTTGTTTAGCTCATTAAGTTGATTCTTGAAAAATAAAATAAAACAAAATAATAAGTGCAATTTTATATTTAAAATGTATTTTGGTCCAGACACATTAAGGACTTGTAAGAGTGGAAGTCTGAGTTACTGTGAAAGGCTAAGAGTACTTGGTCTTGTGCAGTACCCTTTGCAATGGTCTGGGAGGTGAGCTTGCTCGGATGTGTTGGGCATATGGGGATATCTGATTCTAGGGGTGTTTGAGGTTTCCGGGAAGTGCTAGATAGTCATCAGATTTCCTTTGTGGAAATATCTGTGGGAATGGAAGGTGTGTTAAGTGGTTCACTGGCAGAGTGGCCACTGCATGGAACAGGCTGGTAAAATGGAACAGGACAAATATTGATTTGGATATTTTAAGAACAGCCTGAAAACATACCACATGAATTAGTGAATGGTATTCTGCCAAAACTGGATGGGCATTGTTGCCCGTGCTTAAAGTACTGATATGTGTGTATGTAAGGATGGAAATATACTTATAACAAATAAGAGACTAGAAGGGTCTCATAATTTAAAGTATATGGACTGTATAAACATGCTTAGAATGAGCTAATAATAAGAATAAACATTACAGCGTGTGGTCTCATAAATAACTAAGCAACAGCCAAAAAAAAACCGCACACAATAGTTCTGCAATGTATTCTTCTTCTTTCAGCTTTTTCCCAGTTAGGGGTCGCCACAGTGGATCATCTGTCTGCTCATGATTGGCAGTGGAGTTTTACGGTGTCAAGTTGCCAGCCTGCTGCCCAACCTTCCACAGAAGTCACACACACACACGCACATACTCACACCTAGGGCCAATTTAGAGTGCCCAATCCACCTACTGCGTGTCTTTGGGATGTGGGAGGAAACCGGAGCACCCGGAGGAAACCCACGCAACCACAGGGAGGACATGCAGACTCTTCATGGAAGGCACCCCAGCTGAGAATCGAATCAGAGAACCTCTTGCTGTGAGGCGGCATCACTAACCGCTGCACCACTGCAGCTGCCAATAGTTTTGTAATGTATGATTTTAGTAAATCTAGACATAAAATATATAATTGTCATATAAGATGAAGCAGTCTGCTGAATTTAGATATTAAAGACAGGATTTAATAACATGAGCTTGTGTATAATAACACTACTGTCTTAACTTGTCATAAATGACATAAACTACATTGAACACCAAGAGGAAGCATGATAATTTTCTTATATAAGTAAATATGCATAACAAGTCATATAATTGCTTTAACTTGAATTGTAGTTTTTGTAAACCATCTTGACCATGTATAATACTTAAGCAGTTACCAAGATAACTAATGTTTTATACATGACATCAAACTGACAAAGTTGTTCAAGAGAAACAATAGAAGCCTGAACTTGAAATGTCACAGAATGTAAGAATCATATTCTGAACAAATAGTATTAAATTGACAATAGACACTCAGTTTGATAACATGGGCTTGAGTATAATAACACTACTGTTTTAACTTGTCATAAATGACATACACTATATTGAACATCAAGGGGAAGCATGATGATTTTTTCATATAAGTAAATGTGCATAACAAGTCATATAATTGCTTTAACTTGAATTGTGGTTTTGCAACACATCTTGACCATACATAATACTTAAACTGTTACCAGGGTAACTAATGTTTTATCCATGACAGCAAACTGACAAAGCTGTTCAAGGGAAACAATAGAAGCCTGAACTAGGAATGTCACAGAATGTAACAATCACATTCTGAATAAATAATATTAAATTGACAATAATCACTCGGTTTAACCTTTGCTGATTGTACAAAACAGAATGTCACCATTTAAATCTAAAAACTTTCAGTATATGCCATAAAATGGCAATTTATGAATATGGAAAGGGAACTTGCAATCATTAATCACAATAAGTGTATTTGTTGTTTTTAACCTATAATTTCACTCATTTTTTGATATGAAATGACAGATATGAAAATCCTTATGTGTAGAAAATGGGGGAAGAGGGATGCACTGATAATTAAAATGCAGTAACTTTCAACAATGTTTACATAAAACAAACGATGCTTTAAGTAAGTTAGCAACAAACAAAGTGATTACTTAAATGCTGGCAAACAATGAAATATAACTTTTGAAATATCCAATAAAATACTTTATATTATAAACATTAGGTATAAATATTATTACTATAAATTTATATTCAGTAATACATTTTGAAAGACTTCATCAATAAGGGTGAATATGTTAAATAACTGTATGCTATAGTCTTTTACTGAGGTTTTATATATGATAATCCTACTTTACTATGATTGAATTGCTTGTCATCTATCTTTCATGTAAATAGTAATTGCTTATACAATAAGTAGAGATTTATATTATATTAGAATTCTGTGTAATCTACAATAGTACTATATATGTTTAAAATAATATAAATATTGTTTATTCCTATTACAAATATTCTCCATATGATAATTCAATTTATGGAGCCCAGATGTTCTGGATTGTCAAGGTATGAGTGATAATCTGATGGACTTAGGTTTATCCATCAGATTAAGAATGATTGTCATTCCATGGTTAGTGGGGATCTTAGTTTTGTTAACAATTATTAATTTAAATTTGTTATTTCACAAAAACATTTTTAGTATGCCTGGCCAAAACATTACTTTATTGGTAAACACTCAAAGTATAAAACTGATAATTTCCTTTAAAAACTCAAACATATACTTTATAGTTATCAAAGGAAAATGTTTAATAGTCAGAATGAAACAATACATACATAGTCTAAATAACCTAAGATGGATTTAACTTTATTATCTTTAAATACCGTTTATATAGACATTTTTATTTGGGGAATAAATACATATGGGATATTACAGTGTTTGCATTGTTGGTAAGACTGTTGTTTCTCTGATACTGCTCTCTGATTTTAACTGATATTTGTTGCTCCACAACAATAACAGCCTGTACAACCCACTCAGTGTGACTTTTTTTATTTTCTGATATACATGGTTTTCTTCCATTGCAACAGGGCTATAGCTATAAAATAAAATAAAAAAATAAGATAGGGTCATCCTCACAGAAGCCTCCTTTCTCAGGTGCTGAGAATGAGGTGATAATACTGACCCTCTTTCTTCATGGTGGATTGGTCATTTATATACATTTTGCCAACAATCCCTTCTGTGACCATTTCTGGCATCAGGTAGTGAAACTGTCAGTGCTGTTGGTGGGTAGGGCTGGTTATACCATATGTTCTGACATAGGGCCACTGAAATGATTAAAAAGGCTATTGTGGCATAGGAGCAATGGGCTAGAGGATGTAGGTCATCTACAGAACCACCACTCACTGAGATGGAGGAGTTCCAGTCAACTATTAAGAATTTGAGCAGCACAGAAAAGTTTCACATTGTGGTGCTGGATGTTGAGACAGAGGTGGAGTGGACACTCAGACAATTTCTACCATCAATGTCCCAGGTATGTCATTCAAATATTTATTATGTTCACCATTACAATAGATAGTAACTTATACACTTATAATATCTCTATTAACTATTGTCTAGGTACATGCTTCATTGAGATAACAATGACCATCTGCATATGGTATGGACATACAGACTGGGGTTGCAAGGGGTAGGCCAGACATGGCTGTTGTGGCATCTATATCCCCTCAACATAATGTTGGCACAGTCAGTATGTCTATGCATATCTATGACACAGAATCATGTGAGAATGGACAGGTTGCTGGATGCATGGTTGATCAGGATAGTGTGGATATCCCAGCTGCTGAATTGGCAAAATCTCCCCTAGCTATTGTGAGAGTGAGATACCCCACAGATGAGTTGGTAGAGGTGCTCAGGGATGGTATGCTTACTACCATTTCCTTGATGTTGGTGGGTCAGTAACTATAACCCAACATATGTGCAGGACTGCCATGGAAGAACAGGCAAGTTCCATGAGGGCCTTGGAAAAGACTAGACTACTGCATGTCATGCATTCTGACAAATGAAACTGCATAAACATTGTCTATGACTCCAATGACAGGATGCATGACACACTAGACATTACATTGTCAGTTCTGTAACATCTGTTTGGGAGGGGCAGCATTCACTAGTCTGGTCTGCTGGTCCATTATCAGATGTCAGCTGATGTGACCATGGACATGCCAGATCCCCCTCCTGCAGTCTTAGCACTTCCACTGTTATATCAAGCGTGGATGTGCCCACATCTAGATGTAGTTGTCCATGTGGTCATGGCTGTGGAAGTAGTTGTGATGACAACTCGTTCAGCAGACATTGCTCACATTCAGGCAGCACTCTGACTTCTAGCAAGAGTAATGGAACTAGCAATGCAGTTCCTGGTAGAGGTAGTTTGTGTGATCAGGATTCTCCACAGTCAATAAGATCTTCTGCCATGCATGGCTTACACCTGTCCAGGATGCCAGGGCATAGTGTTGGCCCAAATGCTGTGGCTGTGTCCCTGCATACATGCATAGTACACCTCACATTTCCTGTGTCACCACATGTGTGTGTGCACGCGTGTACACACACACACACACACACACACACACACACACACACACACACACACACACACACACACACTTCAAAATAGACTTTATCACATCTGGAGGTCCTTTCCCAGAGAGTGCATAATTGCTATTATCTCATCTCTCACACTCACATACAGTTCCTCTATGTAACATTTGCCTCTCCTGTAACCCATCTCTCCACACACACATTATGCAAATGATGATGACTGCGCCATGCCCTTTGCACAATCTATTACTTAGGGTTACCTATATCTGATACACAGAATGCCAGGTAATGCTTGGTTAGTCAAAGGTCTTGTTTGCATATTAATACATACTCATTTTCTACATTTTGTTTAGTATACTTACCTGCTGTAGTAGTAGTTTTTATTTAAGTTAGCTTGCTCACCCACTTGTGCAGATGATGCTGAGGGTGCTCTGCCCTCGGAGGAGTGTCTCACTTGAACTAGTTATGTCTGATGCAGGCAATGGATGATTTAGGCATAGGGCTGGATCCAGCACTAGATGATCTAGACAGCTGCCTAGGACCCCATGTTAGCTGGGGGGGGGGGCTGGCCATGACAGATTAATAAAAAAATAAAATAATAAAATAAAGGATTTCCTGTGTACTGCTGCTTTAAGGAAGACAAAAACAAAAACAAGTTTCTATGATTTACTTAAATCCTGCTTGGAGTTTCAGCCAATGAGACAGGAGCACACACCCACTCACTTAGCACAAAACTTAATGGATTTGCTTTGCAGGTTTGATGGGTAGAGATGGTGGAGTTGCATATCACAGCAGAATGGGCACAGGTGGATTTGCAGGCATAAACACACCAACACCAGAGAATATGTTTCACACTAGCGATGGACTTTACTACTTTGGCTCCTGACCAGTGAGCAGACATAAACACACTACAGAGAGTGCAATAGCTGTGTTTTACTTTAATTCCCAAGCAATGTAAATGCAGTTTTACTTTGTAAGTACAAGTGAGCTGCCCAAGTGGATTTACTTTTTGCAGGCATAAACACACCCATACAAATGATGGATTGACTTAGGTTCATGAACAGATGTAAATACTCCACTGAAAATGGACTGTCCCGCTGTTAGCAAATGTGTTATACAGCTGTTTTTTTTAATTAATGCACCCGTCATGTAGACACTAATTAGTACTTCACTATGAGTAAAACTCCCAGCACGTCCCTTGTACTTTACTGAGTTGCCAGATCCATTTTCACTAAATGTGAGTTTCAAGGGTATTTATTACTGTAAATTTTAAAATAAGTCTTAAATGAAACCAAATCTGTGCAATAATTGTCAATGTAAAGAAGATAATAGCATGTACACTAACAGATTTGAACAGTGTTTATGGTAATTGGAGAAGGACATTCAAAAATGGGATATTGGTATGGCTGGTGGGGGCCTGATTCATTACCCAGCATAGGGACCCATTGACCACATCTGGCTCTGTTGACCCTGGAGGTGTATGCTGCAAAAATATAGCATTATTAGCCATTCAAGTAGGTCAGACCTCTACTGAGAGATGTCAGAGGGAATAACTATTCTTGATGACATAGAAGACATAGACAGGTCAAAAATGAGATGTACGTGTCCTGTAAACATATAATGCCTCTTTCAAGAAAACAGGATGTTGTATGTAGTAATATTTCTGATTTTTGTATGACTTGTGGGTAGTGGAACATAAGGTGCTGCAGCATTTATGTTGTCTTTAATTGTTTTGCTTTATTCTTTGTACTAAAAAAATTAATTAATTCATTAATAGGCTTGGACTGTATAACATAGTCAACTAATATGTTGAGTTTTAGTAGTCTAAACATGTTGCTTTTTAGTAATACATTTTTGTAGTACATTCTTTACAGCCTCCAGCAACTGCAAAAGGGTTGACATTTGTCAGGTCATATTGTCTGCATTATTTGGAGCGGTGGTCAGAACCTTCTAATGTTTAGCATCCATTATGTAGTCATTGTTGCATATTACTGAGGTACAGTCTTCTCTACGAGATCCAGTTATAAAAGATTTCTGCATTTAGTTAAAAACTGTTACCCTGGCAGTTAAAGCAGAGGACTACAGCTATGACTGCTCAATAAACTGCTTCCTGTTATGCACACATGCATGGAGCAATGAGAAGGCATTCATAAATCTGGACCACAGTGTCACTACCACCTTTATATGACAACAATTCTAAATAATGTAACCATATATGTACTTAGTGGTAGGGAATGCTTGTATAGGCTTAGTCTATTTATTTAACAAGGTATGTACTCATAAACAGGTCTGACTTTATGAGCACATCAGTAAATCTATTTGGAACAAGGCTTAATCTGGGGACCAAAATCGTATTGCTAGAGCACAAATCATAGCAGTTGAGAGATATGAATGTACTCCAGTCAGAAACTAAACTGGAAGCTTATAAATAATATGTATTTATATATAATATAGTATAATGGGTCTACTTCTCTTTATTGAATGGACATTTCACCGAAAGTCACATAACTGAATCCACCTGTGTGAAAAGTCACTATTCCCAAACTACACTTTGCTGAACTCTGAAACACCAAAACAAAAACCTAATACAAAATACAAAAATAACAACATATAGCCATAATAATTTTAGCAGGGAGGCAAGCCCCCCCCAGCACCATCTGCAATTTATATATACCATCTCCGAGATCACACTACAATGACAACAAGGGTTGATTTCCCAATCCTTACTTTAATGCGAGCTCCACTAAAAACCCATGAGCGCTCTCACAGTACTGTTCAACATGTTGAATATTTCTAAACTTACTGGCATATCCACCATGCCACACAACTAGTACGGTGTATCTGAAGGTACATCCACACTGCACAGCTGTAAGTCTCTCACCACCAGCAGAACATTAAATCTTTCACTAAACTGACTTTTGGTACAATGCAGTTTCAGAATAGTGAGTTTTCGCACAGGTGGAACTGGTTATATGACATTTGGTGAAACATCCATTCAATACAGAGAAGCAGACCCAATATAATAATATAATATATTGTATATAATATAATATAATATAATATAATATAATATAATATAATAGCTTATAAATTCTACATGGATTCTGTATCGCCTCTTCTTATGGGCTTATCCTGCTGCCCCACAGGCTATTCAGAAAACTGCAGGCAACAAGAAATCATTACTGCTTGGACTATGAGATGACAGAAGCAAAGAGAAGGGGATTAAAACCAAAAGTGATAAATTATTGAAAATTCAAAAAATAAATCAACCATGTAATTATATAATTAGTACCTCACATAACTGCACTTTCTGCTCAATGAATGACATAATTTTAGTAAGTGATGTATATGAATTTGTGAGTCTACTTTTTAATATTTTGTGCCACTGCGGTGGTGGTGCTGAGGTAGCGTTGTCGCCTCACAGTAAGACATTGTCCTGTTCAATTCTCGGCTAGCGCGTCTTCTGTTTGGAGACATGCGTGAATGGGCGTACCTTCGCTGAAGGTTGTGCGTCAGGGCAGGCGACTTGGCACATAAAAATCTACTGCCAATCATTAGCGGACCGGAGTTCCGCTGTGGCAACCCCTAACTGGGAAAAGCCAAAAGACTCAACAACTTTTTAGTATCTTGTGCCATTCATCTAAATTATTCTTTTTATTTGGAAATTCTAGTATTGCTTTGGCATTTGCATACAACTTTTCAAGTTGTCTTTGTGTTTTTTACAATTTGCTTTTCGATGTGTGTTTTGCATTCCTTCATGATTTTACTTTATTGTAATTGTCAGAGAACAAATGCATGTACAATGTTGTTAAATGCAGGTTCATTTTTTGGAACACATGGAAAAGCCAGTTCAAGTGATTATTTTAGTATATTTTTTCTTCATTTTGCTTATTGCTAATGTTGATGGAATTAATATAGGCTGTGTACAAGGAATCACTAATGACACAAGTACAAACAGTTTTCAGAGTCACAGAGGATCTCCTGGTCAGACTGGGTGTGCATCATACCTCGCAACTGTCCAGATTTGCGCAGAATTTCCAAATTTTTGCCTGATATTTTTGGCCCGTTCCTCATAAAATGTGTGGTTCTCTGGAAAAATTATTGTGGACTGAACTCATTAAACAATAGCAGACATTTGAGTTTCAGACTTGATATCATTCAGAAAATGTATGCTAACACAACACGTTTTATTCTAGTACCTTTCTAAGTTTATAAAAAAAAATTAAAAATTTGTCCCTATTTTTAGGCATTTGTCACCCCATTATTTTTGGCTTTGCCCATATTTCTTCTGGTAAAATGTTGAGACGTATGGTGTGCATCAGGATTCAGAGTCCACTGCTGTTGGTATTAATGATGGACTACAATAACAAGATGGAAAGGACAGATCAATAAAGCTGTTGTATGCAGATATTTTGGCACTAAAACAGAGTCTTAACAGGAAAATTCATGGAAAATCCTTGTACTCATGCCATGTGGCCAAGCTCTGTAACCAGTTGCCGTCTGCCCTCAGACAACCTGAAACTCAAAACAGTTTCAGGAAACATCTTCACACTCATCTCCTTAACTCCAAAGTTTGCTCCTGCTCTTCCTCTCCTGGTTATATCAATTATTCCTGTACTACTTCCTTCTATCAAACCACAGAGTGTCATCACTCTTCAATAACTGCAGAATTGTGCTCTTTTCATAACTGTTCATATACATCGTCAACCATTATTTTTGTAAACTTAATCATGCAGATTTATAATGCAATCCTCTCTCACCCACTTTTACACTCAGTGTTCTAGACTTTTACATATTTTAGCATACTTCTCAACCTCTTAGTACAACAAATATGGACAAAGCTAAAAATACTAGGGGGGGGGGGGGCAAAGGCCCAAAAATAGGGATATATTTTAAATATTGCTCTTATAAACTTAGAAAGTTGCTAGAATAACAAATTTTGCATTAGCATGTATTTTCTGAAAGACATGAAGTCTGAAACTCAAATGTCTGTCATAATTCAATGACTTCAGTCTTCAGTGATTTGACAGAAAACCATGCATTTTATGAGAAATGGATCAAAAAATATGAGGCAAAAATCTGGACATTCTGCAAAAATCTAGACAGATGAGAGGTATATATTTTAGAATGGATCTGTGCCAGCATTTAGATCTTGCTGTCCTTCTTTTCTTGTACTCCTGTTCCAGCTCTTCTACAACTGCAAACCCTAACTGCTTCCTCTATTGCAGTCCTCCTTTTCATTAATTTCCCTTCTTTAACCACTGCTATTTGTCATATTTCACCTAGGTGCCTAGTCTGTGTTGAATTTGTAATCACTGTTTTGAAAAATTGTTTGTACTCACAAAGGGTATGCTATAATCTCTTTATATGTTTTTCACTCACTAAGTATGTTTTTTGGAGATTTTCTTCCTGGCCTCTGCTGAAAAGAGGTCTTGCATGACCCATTCAGAGCACCTTGGTAACCAAATGGAAATAAGTAAAAAAAATAAATAAATTTGTCAAATGATGTGGGACTGAAATACAATTCTTAAGGCACATAGATTGAAAATGAGCACAGACAAGACAGTTGTCATGGCAGTAAAAGGAAAAACCAGAAGACGCTGAAAACAAAGATAGAAAGGAAAATAATGGAACATGTTAACAAATTCAAGTATCTGGGAGGGGTAATTGAGAAGAAAGGAAGGCTGAATGAGGAGATCAAAGCTAGAATCAGAGGTGCTGCAACCAAATGGCATGGGGTGTCAGGTGTAATGTGTGATAGAATGTCAAGAAGCTGAAAAGTGAGGTATACAAAACAGTGGTGTGACCAGTACTTCTGTATGGTGTAGAAAACTGGGCAGTGAAGGAAGAGCAGTTAAGGAAGCTTGAGGTACAGAGGCTGATGAGTCCTTGAACACAAAATGGTACACAGCTTCCTATTCTGTGTTCAAGAGTCATAGTGTCATCCTCTATGCAAGAAGAATTTAAGTGCAGTCACAAAGAAATATATACTAGCATATTTATATGCATTTGTGTGTGTGTGTGTGTGTGTGTGTGTGTGTGTGTGTGTGTGTGTGTGTGTGTGTGTGTGTGTGTGAGTGTGTGTGTGTGTGTGTGTGTGCGAGCACGTGTGTTTGCGCGCATGCGCGTGTGTATGCATGCGTGCATGTGCATGTGTGTATGCGTGCATACATGTCTTGCCTGTGTGTGTGTGCATGTGTGTGTGTGTGCGTGTGTGTGTGTGTGTGTGTGTGTGTGTGTGTGTGTGTGTGTGTGTGTGTGTGTGTGCACATGCATGTGTGTATGCATGCATGCATGCCTTTTTATTTATGCTTTTCTAATCTGGTTGTTCAAAAGGATCATAGGATCATAGGAAATTACTAGGCTATCATCTTGGAGGTCATTTCAAGCCTAGCCATTTCATCCTGATCTAATACCATAGAAATGGTAGCTAATACCCAACATTGCATTTTGTAATGACTGCCCATATCCACAAGGGTTGTGGGTGGTCTTCCTGGTAAGAATTTACGGGGCCCAAACCACTCATCCAGGTTCTTTTTGAACAGTGTCATAGATCTGTTTCACATGAATAGGTAGCCTATTCCAAAGACACGTCAGTCATTGGGAGACAAATCTGTCCCTCCAGCATGTTCTATTTAAGTTGCAGGCCATATTTATATCCCTGGAACAGGTGGCCCTCTTCCCATTTGATTTAGAGATATGCAGCAAGTTCATTAGGTTTGGGTCTGAGATTGCTCTGTAAGCCAGGAATAACTCTTCCCTAAGAAGTTTATATAATACAGAGTAAAGTGACAAGGACTTTAGTCAGTCTGTGCACAGCACTTGCTGCAGTTTCTTGATCTTCTTTGTTAGAAACCTCTGAGGTTTCTCCAGTTGCAGCAGGTGCTTTGTAAGTACATGCTGAATGGGGTATTATACTCAATTATGGGCCAGATTAGTGCCGAGAATAAAGGGGTTATAACTTCTTCTGCTCTTGAGGTGATGCCTTTACTAATCAAATGTGCTACGTAGAAAGCCTTCCTTACTACATTAGACACATGGTGGTCAAATTTAAGTTAGTGTTCAATTTCTGAACCTAAGTCCCTTACCACTTTGTGGGTACTTAGGGTATTGTTGTTGATTTGATAGTGTGAAGGAACATTGTCTCTGGTAAAGGGAATGATTATGAATTTCTTTGGATAAAGTTTGAGACTGTAACTAGGACACCAGTCATTGGTCTGCGCAACACCCTCCTGGAGTATACTAACATAATTTAGGGATTCAATAATTGCGCCCAGTTTGCAGTCATCTGCAAACTTGGTCAGTCACAACCCCTTAGTTTTGACCTGAACTTCTGAGAAGTATATTCCAAACAGTAGGGGGACCAGCACTGACCTCTGTGGCATCCCCCTGGTGACAGGTTTGCTGGTTGATGTGGATTCACCCACTTTGATAGTATGTGTCCAGTTTGTGAACCATTTATCAACTATCTTACAAAAAAGGGATTTACATTCAGTTTGCTAAGTTTATCAGTAATGCCTGATTGTGGGATTGTGTCAAAAGTCTTTGCCAAGTCGCAGTATGCTGTGTGCACAGATTTGCCCCCATCAACCTTGTTCAACTGGTTTGATGCATGAAAGTGACTTTTTTTCTGTTAAAAGAAAAAATGTCACAACCAAACTTCTTGTACTGAAAAGGGAAAATGACTCTACCAAATTCAACAGACTGAGCTGCAGTTAACTTCTTAATGGTGGAATGTTAGGTTTGTGCATAGTTTGTACATGGCAGCCCTGTTACAATTCTGTAAAATGTTTACATTGTCAAATGTTGATTGAGCTGTTGCCCTTAATACACAGATATCAAAAGAAGAATTTCACAGGTATATCAGCATGAATGTGTGTAAAGATGCATTTATGTTCAGTGTCTGTAAAATGTAGGCCTATAGTTCCTTATATGATGGTCAGTTCAATAAATGTCAAGAAGATGCCTGTATTAAGTTGGTATTACATTAGGAAAAAGAATTAGATTCTACATAAAGGTGACCTTTTCCATCACTAAAATTATGTGACTATACAAAGTCTGTACCAACAAGAACAAAAATTCTGAACAGTCTTCAAAACTGAGCTACCGGTCAGTTCTTATGAGCAGAATGACAAACTGCGTTGTAGTGCATATACCTCTCGATGCAAGTATAGTCTGTTGAAACGTTCATTGTGTTGACTGAAAACCTGACTGAAATGTTGCCTCATATCTATAACTAAGAAATGCAGCTTTGCACACGCAAGGCAGTGTAACAGTCTACCATGTTGTATTATATTTTTCTGTAAGGAGTAAATATATGTTATTATTTTCAAGATGTAGAGTACAATACATGTTCAGAACATGTTTATTTTATTTACTTTTCCTTGGAAGTTAAATGAAAAACTCAAGAATACTAACAAGAGCAAATCAGCCGTGACAATGTTATTATTATTGAGCACGTCAGTCTTATTTAGGGACAGTATGTTCTTGAGGATCTGAGAATAATTCTGTGAAGCATTTACGAAAAACTGTGAAAAGTAGAGATATTGCGTCATACATGCAGATACCAAATAAAGGCTTGCACGCACACATATGTGTGACAATGAGCAAAAGCTTTCTGTAATGGGTGCATATGTGACATCCTCAGGGCAGTACTTCCAGAACATACTTGTGTTCAGTAGATGGTACATCAGAAGTAAGAACCCTCAACATCTTGACATACAATAAAAGAGACATTTTCTGTGACTGGAAGGATGCCGCCACCAAAAGTACCTACCCCTGATGATAGGGCAGAATAACTCTACCAACATCTATGTTGGGCTTGATGTAAGTTTTTAATGATTATATGGTAACCATATTTGCATTATATCCCAGAGTGTCCAAATATACCTGTCTGAAACTTTCATTAAGAACTCTAAATTGTTGACTGAGAAATTACCTCCAACATGTAGGCAACAAAAGTGGGCTTGCACAGGCATATCATGTGTGACAGTTTGCCAAGATGCATTATATTAGTTTTTTATAAGGGCTGTATACAAAAATTCTATTCTTAATGAGGAACATAGAACACTTCCAGTGCAGCTACACTCAGCTAACATCAGACAAAAACTAAGACTCTTATGTTTATTTCAGTAAATGTCCAATTCTTTCACTGCACATATGCTAGTGATCCCACCCAAGGTATAGACAGATATGAAATAGCACAAGTTACAAATGTGTACATATTTTGATTCTTAAAACTAGTAATAAAGTTAATTCTGTGGAAGAGTGTTTTGACATATTTTCCTCAGAATTTTTGTTAGAAAAATTTGAATAGTTTCTTATATATAGTCTAATTTCATAGGAAACACAAGTAAGTCTGCATAACAATTGGTCAGTATGATTTTGTACCATTCGTTTTACAAAGAAAATTTGCAAATGCATATTTTGGATAAAATATTCAGCAAATATCAACATGATATTTCAGTGTGTCTTTATTGCATAAGAACTAAAATAAGTTTTGTTCTTCAAAAAGAGATATTTTCTTCACTTTACGTGTTATAGCAAAAACACCTGGGGATTCATTAACAGCCCCAGGGTGAGCCGTACTGCTCAAGCTAAAAAGGCTGTACTTCCAAGAAGCAGTATTTTATGATTTAGAGACATATTAACTGGGATGAGGAAGAACCTCATTATTGGCTAATTTGCATGTCTCTGAAGTGCAGTTAACCACCATAAGGTGCATGTCAGCATTTCCCATGATAATAAACTGCAGTGGCCACATCATGGAGGCAAAGTCATTCATCCCCTCCCAGTCACCCCCCCCACACACACACACAAATACACATTCAAACACAAAAAAAGCACACTTACATACACCACAGTCCTCATACTTGTTCCTGAGTTGTTTGTAAGTCTCTGATATCTCCTTTCTCAGCCCTAGGCTGTCATGAAAGGTTGCAGCCCGACACTGCACGTCATATTCCTGGTGTTAAGTGGTCCCCCCACTCCTCATACTGTGAGTAGCTCCATTACGGCATATAAGTATTAACCTTGGTTTCAAGGGCTTTTCCCCACTCCCTTATCCCCTGTAGTGGTTTAAGTGCCATTAACGTACAAGAGTAGTATCTCTGATGTCAAGTGTTTCCCCCACCCTCGAGCCTGGTACTGGTTTAAGTGCTGTTAAGGCACATGTCTTATGATGTAATCCCCTGGCAGCTAGTGGTCCCCCATCCCAGGAGTAAAGGTATCCCTGGTAGCTATTAGCACCCCACTCACCGCCGTAGACTATATTCATTAGACCTGCGGTATGTGGATGTATGACAGTCACTCTAATCCACACATTTCACACATATATATACACATCAAACACACAGACACACACGCACACACGCGCACACACACACACACACACACACACACACACACACACACACACACACACACACACACACACAAACACACACAGCCCTCATACAGACTCACTGACACACCTCCCATAGCTACCTTACCATTACTATCACCAGAGTTTACCTCTTCCGTGATGGCTGACCATAGCCTTTTAGCTATGTTCACTACTACGATGTGGTGGGAGTGACCATGCTAATCTACACACTGGGAATGTATGTGCCTTCTTTCAGGTGGTTTTGGCCTCAGAAACAGCCTGACGTGGTGCTGCATGTCATCATGCTAGAGCATTGTGTTAGGGCTGTCTCTGAATTCCAAAAGGTTACTGAGAGGTGTACATGAGGTGTACAACTCATGACAATCTTTATGAATTCCCCCAACAGTTCTGACAAGCACATGCTGACATTCATATAATTGATATGCTGTTGGTTGTTCCTGTGCTATATGAGTACTGGAATGCCTTGTCCTAAACATTAAATAAGAAAATATGAAAGCATTATAAAGATACTGGCGTTTGTAGGTAAGGTCAAATTAAGGTCAGAATGTTCATTAGAAATTGAAAAAAAAAACTGCAACATTTCTATAACATTCAGTGAAAAGCAAGTATAGTTATACATTCTTTTGGGTATAATAAATATAGCTATCAAAACAAAAATATATACAATTAATATGAAATCAAACCTATAAGACTGTAGACTTCTTTAGAAATATACAATTGTTATTCTTGCTATAGCACTGAAATCACATTTTTTTTAGTCAAAATTCAAGGTGTAACTGCTCTTTGACTTTAAAGCTAGGAGCACATTCTAAGATTATTTTCTAGTTAAGTGTTCCAGAGTAATTCTCAGAAGTTTTCATGAACAGTTTGCCCTGAATATTTTATAAAATAAAATGTGAAGAAATTAATATAGAGAGGTATGTATCCGCATGTAAGGTGAAATGAATGTCAGAATGGATAGCAGCAATTAACAGACTGCAACATTTCCAAAACTTTCCATTTAAAACAATAGTGCATCTTTCAGTTATCCTGGAGTTAACAAACCTTTAAACTATCAAAAAATCAATACACACTGTGCTTATGATATCAACCCTAACAAGACTGTGGTCCAAATTCAGAAAACTTTGCCTCATCATGCTAAGTGAATGTGTATGATTCAGACAGATATATGATATGGCTAGGTGAAATGTCAAACATATTATATGCTAATGAATATATAATAAAGTGCTGCATATGATAATGAGCAAAACAAGATAACAGAATAATTCAGAAAGGTATTAATGCCACACAGTGATGCTGCACTTGCTTTAGATTTGAATTTGGCTATATGCCTATATTCAGACACAGTACACTGTACAAATATGGTTGTGTTTGCCACAGCTATTGTATATGTGTATCTGCAGGAAGCTCTGCTTCTAGCTGCATTGCCCAGTGGAGTACAATGCCACCCTATTGGTGCAGGGTCATCTGACAACACTTAAAATGTCATGTCCATTGTGATGTGGATATCCCACCACTGCCAACCAATTAATATGTGATGTCCCAGCACTGACCCAGTAATCAAGGAGCCTCAATCCTCACCACTGGCAGCAGTGGGGGATGTACACACTCAGAGGATGACAAGTACACACACAGTAAAGTGCAATTTCCCTGAAGAGCACACAGAGACCACAGTCAGTCTAGGGCTGGTTTCTCCCTCTTTCTCCAGATCCCCAGTAAGACTCCCCACTGGCACAGCTATAGGGTTGAGATCTCAGCTGAGTGGCCAAGTCAAGACCTCTAGCACCCTCTCCGTCCAACCAGTGCTTCGTGTCCCAGCCCGAGTAGCTGACATACACACTCTTTGAGATTTGATTTATACACAGACACACATACCTGGGAAACGCTGGCACAGGTTTGCTAGCTATGCCCCCTTTTGCCCAGACTATTAGGTAGTTCAGACTGCCACCAGCCACTCCTTATCAGCTACTTTAAGGCCCTTAGCAAAGGGTGTCCAATCTTACTGTGTAATGTTACTATTAATCCAAATGGTATTTTGACCAAGAGACAAGGCTATTAGGAGTAGCCCACAATGTCACCAAATAGATATGCAAGTACTTTAAGAGCTTAAATATGTCTCAGAATATCAGCCACAAAGATAGGTTTAAATATATTAAATAATAATAAATAATAAAAGAGCAAGACGATACTCAGTAAGTAATCAGTTATGTCAGAGTTCAAAATCACAGGAAATATTTAAAACAACATTGCAGGACAGTATCAAATAAATAAAGAAAACATCTAAAGTATACTTTACTATATTCCTATCTGAATCTAAAAGAGTTACTTACAGAACAACAAGCAGGCAGAAGTAGTGAGTGGATGTTTCCAGGTCAAAGACAAAATACAAAATGCCCTCTCTCTCTCTCTCTCTTTCTCTCTCAGAGAGCTCTTAAATTAATATATCAAATATTGCTGCTGGGATACTTGCAGGGTGACATCACTTTTGTCATTTGACTATCCCAGGTGAAACCCCCATTGCTAGAAACTTCCAACATTTTAGCATCTCCCTGTGAAGAATACAGATCTGTCAGATCTTTGCAAATGCTGGCAGACATAAAAAAATAAAACACAAAACAATGCAGAAGGCACCATAGTTCTAGACATCCTGTCTTCTTGCTGCATTAAAGCTAACTTTTATAGCACAATCATAAAATTATTTAATTTCAACTATTTTCTTGAAGTTTTGCAAGTTAACCCTCTATGTTCTAGTTCCCACTGTTAAAACATATACATTTACACAGGTACAATAGTTTATATACAGTTCTGTTCTAATTCACCAGGGTACACTGTGGTCAAACATCTAGGCTCAGTACTGTACAAACCCTGTTCAACATACACTTCTATACCAGCAGTTTAATATACACATAACATACAGTTCTAATACATTTGTAAGACAAGCATACAAATCATGTTGATATTCACAAATGACATATGATTATTTACAAACTTCCCGACAGCTGTGCTGGTAGTATCTCCTTCTGTCACACTTCTATATAAATAATATTAATATTCACAAATGATATATAATTATTTACAAAATTCCAGATAGCTGAGCTGACAGTATTTCCTTTTGTGACATCCATTACAATAAGAACATAGTGAATTGGTACCTTGTGAACAGGGACATCATGCAAGAAATCATGGAAATGTGTTGCTCCCAAGGGATTCCTGGATCACCTACCCCAGTGGGTGTGAAGTTTTGTGTGGCTCTATGTATATTAGGTACAGTAACCTTTCAGCTATCTACTAGGTACATGGGGGGTGGTTATCTCAAGCATCTGCCTCAAAAATACTCCATTAGTTCCTTGATACCATGCTGCAGCATTTGGGGAGCATATGTGGTTTCACATACCCCCAGAGGAGACAGCTAACACCATACATATGATATAGCCTATTTCCCTGAGGTTCTGAAGGCCATAGACTTATACCCACACTGAAACAATGGTTCAATCTGGTGAACTGGGAAGGAAGTGCATAAACCACAAACAGTATTAATCCATCAATTGCCATGTGGTCTGTAATGTGCAGGGTATCATCTAAAAAGTGTGTACAGGCCACCCAAGCAGTTTTCACAACTCCCACATATGGCACACACATGACCTATATCAAAGATTTGTGAGGTTTGACTTCCTACAGGGACTTCTTGGTGGTGATACTGGATATGCCCTAGAACCCTGGCTAATGCACCCATTGGAAATCTGCACAATCAAACTGACCAGGGGTACAACCATTAGTTATGGCAAACCAGAAACATTATATAGCATGTGTATGTGATGCAGAAGACATGTTTTCACTGTATGGATACATCTGGTGGTGGCATACTCTATGACTCCACCATATGTGCAAAAATGCTGACCATGTGTGCTGTTTTACACAATGTTATATTTAGGAAGCAGTTGCATCAGAGTGGCTTCCTGCAGTGCCAGGAGTTCCCAGCACCAAAAGCAGCTGAAGATGAGACAGATGAAGAGGAGGAGGCAGCAGCAGGGGGTGACTATTTCAGATGAAGGTGGGCACAGCATGCCATGGCACTAGCAAAGAGGCAGTGGATTACACATAACTTTACAATATAACTGTACACTACCATAAAAGTGATGCATGCAAAAATACCAGACTGTGCTTACTCATACATAAGCTGACCATAATGTGCATCAGTGTTAGGCAATTCAAGTAACTATGTACACTGGGCAGGGCACAGCTATCATCATTTGCACATGTGAACAAGGGAGTACAGGGGTGCATATCATTCAAAGGGAAGTATGTGAATGTGAATGTTGCTGTGTGGCAAAAGAAAAAGTGCTTCCATGGGTAGTAGTGTGAGAATTGTTATGTCAAGAAAGACCAGGGTCATTGGATGTATGGGATGTGCTGGGAGCTGTTGTGGTGTTTTTATTTGTCTGCAGGGACACAGTCTTAGCACTTGGTGCAGCACTGTGGCTCAGCCTTCTGGACTAGTGCAGGTCATGTATGACAGAGGGCTCAGCTTCAAGTGCATGTCTTCACCCATGAGAGCTGGCCATGCCAGAAGTTGTAATGACTGCACCATGACCTTGGCTATATGCTGGTTTTATATGATATTGACCAATGTCTGCTGGAAGTTATGTCACCATGATGACCACAGGGATGATCTCTCCTGGGTGCCAACACTGCAGGAGCAGGATGTTGGCTACCATCTATGGATCTAATTGATGATTGGCTGCGAGGATGGCCCCTTGCCCCTGCCAGATGACCCACTGAAGACTCTGTATGGTCTAATGTGTGATTCATCCTATCCAAACAATCTCACACACACACACACACACACACACACACACACACACACACACACACACACACACCCACCCACACACACACACACACACACACACCATAACTGCAGCAGGTACCATTACCATCCCTCTTACCCATGAGTACTAGGGGCAGATTCAGACATCTAACTATTGGGAGCCAGTGCACTTCCCTGATCTATAATGTTCCCATCAAGCTGTCTCTCTCAGATGTTTGTGTATCCTGAATAGCCACAAGCAGAAAGACTGTGTCTGTGGTTTATGTAGGGGTCTATGGTGGTCAAAATCCTTGTGTTAAACAGACCACCTGCACACTCTCTGCCTGTGTCAGATCACTCCTGCCATCATTATCAGATGTGCAGATCCTCCAACATTAGATGGGACAGTTCACAGTGCTGATGCCAGATAAAAAATTACCAGTAAACGCACTAAAGGAAAACAATATCCAATGTAAGTATGACCAGCACCACAACCTGCAAATGTAACTGTTATCTTTACAACTATCACCATAAGAAAAAAACTAATGACCCAGACCATACTTAATGCAGAGAGACATGTTTGTTGGAACCCAGATGTACCTGTATACCACAAGTCAAACAGATTTAATGAAATGTAGAAAGATATCAGGTAATGACTTGCAGCTCTTGGTATAACAAACTAGGGCAACATAGATGGGGCATTTGCAGTTGAAAGTCTCTTCGGACTGTTCAACTCCATCCCAAAATCCAGCACCACAACTTAATATCCATAAGGGGTGGGTCAGTTAACTGCTCACCACCTGTTGCTCTATGTTCCTCTACTAGTGTTTCTGCTTTGTAGATGGCAGTACAGATCATACCCATAGCCCTGTGGTGGACTATTTCATAACTACAGCCCTGACCACCCACAATTTAAAATTGCTGACCATTTCATCCCAGGCATGGTCATGGAAGGGATTCTCTGCAGAACTGACAGCAAAGGGCTGTCACCCACAAGGACAGAGGGCCTTCAGTACCTCTTTTTTCTCAATATCTGTAGACTTGGGTTTATGGGTAGATGTTGAAGTACCACCAGATGTATTAGTTTTCTTTTGGGCCCTGCTTTTTAGGCATAACTATGCTGGTATGGAAAACAGTGTAATTAACAATTTTGTCCCAACATGGCCTTACTAATCTTTACTGAACAATCCTACTAGACAATATCGTATGGTGGAGTTGTGCCTGACAGCAAGATATCTCAATTTAGAATATTTAAGTTAATGTAAGGCACGGATTGTGTGCTGAGAACAAATTTGCAACAACACAAGTACATAATTGCAACATAACAGTATCTCACCATTACAGTAATACTTTTGAAAACATTGCCGTAAATTACATATGTGCAAGACACACAATACTACAATAGCATTGAACATCAGTCTCAGTAAGAACTCAGGGCTGCTATTTTCTGTAACAATCCTGCATGCAACCACAATCTACACTTCCACGTAACCCTTACTACACTTCTGAAAAACACATGACAAGCACTGACAAACTGACATCCTTTATAGGCCTTAGAGTAAATAGAAGGCACAAAGCTACCACTGTGCAAAGATACATGTATGAAGAGTAACACTTACCTTATTTAAGCAGTTATCTTCTTGAGAAGAATATTTTTTGATAAACACTCCTACCAGGATTCAAACTTCAAACTCGTTTTCCACTGCTTTTTTTCTGTAATGTGATGAGGCATTCTGTTTCTTGTCATGATTATATTGAGTAGATTCACCCCCATAGGTACAATGATTATGCTAAATAGGGCTCATCTCATCACTGTTTTTGAATCACTCAGTTTGCATGACATTTTTTTTTTTGCCTTGAGTCAGAACAATAATGTTGTGACTCTCCCACCTTACAAATATCTTTCTTCTTCTTTCCTTCTTCATCAAGCTCTATCGCCTCTCCTTAATAACCCTTCCTTTAGTCTTTTTACTCTTTGTGTCTTGTATATTGTACTTGAACCCTGCACATACCACTCTACTCAATATGAATAGATTTAGCGTGTTTTTATTTTGTAAATACAACTGGTTATTATGATAGAGTTCAACATGTCAATGTTCTTGTTTATGTCCATCTTATAACACTGTTAATTTGTTACTGCACAATATTGTTAAAATTTCTATTCTTTGCAGATTTTATCTGTTATTGTACTACATGCCTATATCATGATGTTAAAATTTGTTTACATTTTTCTGAATATACTGGAGCTTTTCTCCCCAGGCCTCTGCTGAAAATGGACTCCTGGCCAGGTCAGACATTCCTGGTAAACAAATGTAAAATAAATAAATAGCTCAACACATTAGGATTCATCTGTCCATGCAGTTGCATGACAGCTACACTAGATGCTCATGCGCAGTCAGTCTTTACAACAGTTGTACAAACTTTACCCTGACTGTGGGTTAGTCTGACATGATCTTCGCACTATCTGTTTCTGTGGCTGCTGCTCACCACTTAAACTGGCCTGGCTGCATGCATTCCTAACACGCCACAGAGCTCATCGCGCAAGCATTGTAAGCAGTGTTGATGTAGTCGACATTGTAGAAGCTGAATTTCTGAATGCTGAGACACATTTCAAAATAAGACTGACCCACTTTTAAATATGACACAAAAATGACATTAAAAATATTTTTGTCAAAATTCAAGATGTGACTGTTCCTTTTTATTTAAACCTTGGAGCACATTTTTTTTCAGTTACATGTTCTAGTATAATTCTTTGAACATTTTGTAAGAATAATCAGAGCATTTTGGAGTCTTTTAGAAAATTAGTAAAATGGGCTGAAAAAGTTAGGCATAGAGGAATACCTTCTTTCATCATGATCCAATCAAATGGCTTATGGCCTGCCGAATACAAAAGAGTGATTAAATACCTCACATTTCACCAGTATAGTATATCATGTACAACATTTATATGTTCTCTGAGAAGTACACTCGAGCCTCCTGTAAAACAGATGTAACTACCTAAAGCTCCTCTAAAAATAAATGTAACTACCTAAAGCAAACTGCCACACAGTTGTTAACAATGCTGGACATAAGGCAAGTATAAGATTCAAGAGACCTATTCATTTACTGAACCACTGTTTTTTTTTTTAAATGTCATAGTGCAAATAACTACTTCTTGCCTTCAGTTTCCAAATTACAGTGCATAGATTTATTGCTCTCATGACTGGGTGGAGGTGCTTCTTTATGATATCTTATATCTATATATACAGAGTAAAAGAGAGAGAGAGAGAGAGAGAGAGGGATTCAATGTCTGCTTGACATTGCTAATTTAAAGTTTTGTGATTACTGATGGAAATCTGGTATAATACTACATGCACTGAAGAGATCGTTTATTGGAAAGGAGCCACCTTTTTAACTCATGCTTTTGTTTGCCACTATAATCAGGTTTTAGGAACTGGAAGAGACATGATTTTTTTTTCTATTTTGAATTTATTTACACATTGTCACATCCTATTCAATATAAAAAAACCTTTTGGGGTGGGGGATCACACTCCACAGTGCAATGGTGACTTGCAATAACTTTGTCTTTCTTCTTTGTTTTTATGAAGAGTTGTATGTGGTAGTACTGGTTAAATAAAATAGACATGTACTGATACATGTATATAAGCAAAGTTTCAAAACAGTGAGTTCTGGTCATACCTTTCAACCATACAGATTTTCGCAGAGTATCCAGATTTTTCCCTCAACTATTTGGTCTGTTCCTCATAAAATCTGTGGTTTTATGGCAAATAACAGAGTAACAAAGTCATTAAATAATGACATATATTTGTATTTCAGACTTCATTTACTTCTAAATTTATAAAATCTATATTTAAAATCTGTCCCTATTTTTGAGCCTATGTCCCCCCATTATTTTAGGCTTTGTCCAGATTTCTAGTGTTAAGAGGTTGAGAGGTATGGTTCTGGTCTTGTTATCTCGGCCCAGGGCCATGTACCCAGGCATCCTCACCAGCAAAGCAACTAACCAGCTTGTCATTTTTGTAGAGATGAACTAAGTTACATCATAGAAATACAACTTTTCAGACTATGACAATCAAGAAGAAAAACAAATACATTTAGGAACATCTACTAATGAATCTGATTATATAATGCCCAGGAATCCATTCCTATAGTACATTTTATAATATCTTGGTGGTCAAGCTATGCTCCTCAGTTCTAGACCATTATGCCTGCCATGTATATCTAAGACTCTTATAAAAATTAGATGTTAAATTTTGATTTAAAAGCTTAAAAGCTTGTTCAGGTAATACCTATAAGGAAGGCAGTGTCAAAGGAATGTTTTTTGATGCACATTTAGTCTTAGCAACTTTTTTTAAGTTTTATTACATTCTTACATTTCTTGCATGTTTTTGGGGTGGGGGATCACACTCCACTGTGTAAGGGTGACTTGCAATAACTCTGTCTTTGTTCTTTGTCTTTTTAAAGAGTTTTATGTGGTAGTACTGTTTAAATAAAATACATGTGTACTGTTACATGCATATAATCACCACCAAAGTTTCAAAACAGTGAGTTCTGGTCTTATTATCTCAGCCCCGGGCCATGTACCCAGGCACCCTTACTTGCAAAGCAACTAACTGACTTGTCATTTTTGTAGAGGTGAACTAAATTACATAATAGAAATAGAACTTTTCCGACTATGACAATCAAGATGAAAAAGAAAAATTTAGAAACATCTACTAATGTATCTGATTATACAGTGCCCAGTAGTACATTTTATAATATCTTGGAGGTCAAGCTATGCTCCTAAGTTCTAAACCTTTTTGCCTACCACACGTCTAAGACTCTTAAAAAATTAGATATTAAAGTTTGATATAAAAGCTTTTTTAGGTAATGTTTGTAAGGAAGGCAGTATCAAAGTAATGGATTTTGACATTTAGTCATCAATTACTTTCATTTTTAAGTTTTATTACATTTTTACATTTCTTGAATGTATTTAGAATAATGCCTTATTGCCATAAAGAAGGCATCAGCGACGTAATGGATTGTAAAGCATATTCAGTCTTGTCTTATCAACTATTTTTTTTTTAAATTTTCTTGAGATGCCATTTTTTCTTTGCTTACAACTACTTATTACAATAACATTATAACTGACAAAGTTAATACTTAAAATGTTTTCTGTATTGATGGCTCTGTTGCCTGACTGCTCCTTTCCCATGGTAGTATCCAAATCTGTTCCTGTGCTTGCCTTGCACAAACACTGGTAATGTTTTGGCAGTGGTACGTAAACGCAGGAATTAGTAGCTGTTATTTTCAGTTATTGTCTTCACACAGAATCATTAGTAGTTAACATATTTTCAATCTATGACTAGTTTGTCAGTTTTCAACGTAGAATGATGCATATTCAATCTTTTTATGTTTTGATACACTGTGTTTATTCCCTTTTATTTATTTATTATTACTAGTCTTGAAAAACTTTAGGTTATATTTTTGACTAAATTGAAGGCCTGCTGTTTTACATATATGAAGTATTGGCCTAAACAGTTACTTTGGCTGACTATGTCTTCTCTAAAATTTGTTGACAGGTGCTCTTAAGGTTGGAAAACTGCTCCTAAAAAGTTTTATCTTTCATTTGCCTCTTTTGTTCAAGACAGAAATGTGACTTTCAGTCCTGTAATCACTGTTCAAGGTTTCATAATGCCTCAAAACTAAGTAGAGAACATTCTCACAATTATATACTTTTCAAGAGATTATTTCCCATAAAGAAAAAAAAAATAGAAGAAAGTCAAGAAATTTGTCAAATTGTCAAAATTGAAGATGTGACTGTTTCTTTTTCTTAAAACCTTGGAGCACGTCTTTTTTTTTTTTTTTTTTTTTTTTTTTTTTCAGTTAAATGTTCTGGTATAATTCCTTGAACATTTTGTAAGAATAATCAGAACATTTTGGAGATACAAGCCTTTTAGCAAATTAGTAAAATGGTCTGAAAAAGTTAGACTTAGAGGAATAACTTCCTTGATCATGGTCAAATCTAATGGGTTATGACCTGCCGAGTACAAAAAAGGATATGAAATACTTCACATTTCACCAGTATAGTATACACTGTCACATCATTTATATGTTCTCAGAGAAGTATGCTTGATCCTCGTCTGAAACAGATGTAAGTAACTAAAACTCCTCTAAAACAGATGTAACTGATGGCTCTGTTGCCTGACTGCTCCTTTCCCATGGTAATATCCAAATCTGTTCCTGTGCTAGCCTTGCACAAACACTGGTAATGTTTTGGCAGTGGTACGTAAACGCAGGAATTAGTAGCTGTTATTTTCAGTTATTGTCTTCACACAGAATCATTAGTAGTTAACATATTTTCAATCTATGACTAGTTTGTCAGTTTTCAACATAGAATGATGCATATTCAATCTTTTTATGTTTTGATACACTGTGTTTATTCCCTTTTATTTATTTATTATTACTAGTCTTGAAAAACTTTAGGTTATATTTTTGACTAAATTGAAGGCCTGCTGTTTTACATATATGAAGTATTGGCCTAAACAGTTACTTTGGCTGACTATGTCTTCTCTAAAATTTGTTGACAGGTGCTCTTAAGGTTGGAAAACTGCTCCTAAAAAGTTTTATCTTTCATTTGCCTCTTTTGTTCAAGACAGAAATGTGACTTTCAGTCCTGTAATCACTGTTCAAGGTTTCATAATGCCTCAAAACTAAGTAGAGAACATTCTCGCAATTATATACTTTTCAAGAGATTATTTCCCATAAAGAAAAAAAAAATAGAAGAAAGTCAAGAAATTTGTCAAATTGTCAAAATTGAAGATGTGACTGTTTCTTTTTCTTAAAACCTTGGAGCACGTTTTTTTTTTCAGTTAAATGTTCTGGTATAATTCCTTGAACATTTTGTAAGAATAATCAGAACATTTTGGAGATACAAGCCTTTTAGCAAATTAGTAAAATGGTCTGAAAAAGTTAGACTTAGAGGAATAACTTCCTTGATCATGGTCAAATCTAATGGGTTATGACCTGCCGAGTACAAAAAAGGATATGAAATACTTCACATTTCACCAGTATAGTATACACTGTCACATCATTTATATGTTCTCAGAGAAGTATGCTTGATCCTCGTCTGAAACAGATGTAAGTAACTAAAACTCCTCTAAAACAGATGTAACTGATGGCTCTGTTGCCTGACTGCTCCTTTCCCATGGTAATATCCAAATCTGTTCCTGTGCTAGCCTTGCACAAACACTGGTAATGTTTTGGCAGTGGTACGTAAACGCAGGAATTAGTAGCTGTTATTTTCAGTTATTGTCTTCACACAGAATCATTAGTAGTTAACATATTTTCAATCTATGACTAGTTTGTCAGTTTTCAACGTAGAATGATGCATATTCAATCTTTTTATGTTTTGATACACTGTGTTTATTCCCTTTTATTTATTTATTATTACTAGTCTTGAAAACCTTTAGGTTATATTTTTGACTAAATTGAAGGCCTGCTGTTTTACATATATGAAGTATTGGCCTAAACAGTTACTTTGGCTGACTATGTCTTCTCTAAAATTTGTTGACAGGTGCTCTTAAGGTTGGAAAACTGCTCCTAAAAAGTTTTATCTTTCATTTGCCTCTTTTGTTCAAGACAGAAATGTGACTTTCAGTCCTGTAATCACTGTTCAAGGTTTCATAATGCCTCAAAACTAAGTAGAGAACATTCTCACAATTATATACTTTTCAAGAGATTATTTCCCATAAAGAAAAAAAAAAAATAGAAGAAAGTCAAGAAATTTGTCAAATTGTCAAAATTGAAGATGTGACTGTTTCTTTTTCTTAAAACCTTGGAGCACGTTTTTTTTTTTTTTTTTTTTTTTTTTTTCAGTTAAATGTTCTGGTATAATTCCTTGAACATTTTGTAAGAATAATCAGAACATTTTGGAGATACAAGCCTTTTAGCAAATTAGTAAAATGGTCTGAAAAAGTTAGACTTAGAGGAATAACTTCCTTGATCATGGTCAAATCTAATGGGTTATGACCTGCCGAGTACAAAAAAGGATATGAAATACTTCACATTTCACCAGTATAGTATACACTGTCACATCATTTATATGTTCTCAGAGAAGTATGCTTGATCCTCGTCTGAAACAGATGTAAGTAACTAAAACTCCTCTAAAACAGATGTAACTGATGGCTCTGTTGCCTGACTGCTCCTTTCCCATGGTAATATCCAAATCTGTTCCTGTGCTAGCCTTGCACTAACATTGGTAATGTGTTGGCAGTGGTACATAAACGCAGGAATTAGTAGCTGTTATTTTCAGTTATTCTCTTCATACAGAATCTTTAGTGGTTTGACATCTTTTCAATCTATGATTAGTTTGTTGGTTTTCAACATGGAATAATGCATATTCATCTTTTTTATGTTTTGATATACTGTGTTTATTCCCTTTTATTTATTATTTCTAGTCTTGATAAACTTTAGGTTATATTTTGACTAAACTGAAGGCCTTCTGTTTTACATATCTGAACTGTTGGCCTAAACAGTTACTTTGACTGACTATGTCTTCTCAAAAATTTGTTGACAGGTGATCTTGTGGTTGACAAACTGCTCCTAAAGACTTTTATTACATTTGTCTCTTTTTTTCAAGGCAGAAGCATGACTTCCTGTCCTGTAATCACTGTTCAAGGTTTCATAATGCCTCAAAACTAAGTAGAAAACATTCACACAACTGTTAATTTTTCATGAAATTCTTTCCAGTAAAGAAAAAAAAATAGAAGAAAGTCAAGAAACATGGTGTGGCAGATGTAATGTTGATCCCTTAAGGTGTGTACCAGCAGATGTAACATCGATCCCTTAAGATGTGCACTAGCAGATGTAACAATTATCTCTTAAAATGTAACTTTCATGCGTTAAGGTGTGCACGAGCAAATGTAATGTTGATCCCTTAAGGTGTGCACCAGCAGATGTAACATCGATCCCTTAAGGTGTGCACCAGCAGATGTAACGTAGATCCCTTAAGATGTGCACTATACTTTCCTCACAGATGAGCTCTGGCTTTTTTCTGTAGTACAAGGCATTTGTCTTTTGTTGGTGATTAGTATAAGAATCAAGAATTTTGTCTAAGCATAGCAGACCATGTTGCTTAGAAAATAAATGGAGATGTCTCTTATATCAGTACCTATTCTTCCTAGAAAACATAGAGGGAACTGAGAAACAAATACTTAAGCCCTATCCATAATGCAACAAGTACATTTTTTCCAAACACTCCAGTATTAGATCTTATCAAATCCTAAAACAACCATAGAAATGTCAGCACTATAACAGAGAGTAATACAAATTATGGTACATTTCCAAGTCCAATGATATTATGGCAGATAACTTTTCTAATTACTGTAGCAACCAAACCAGCTCAGCCCAAATAGTTTTCCCATAAAACTTATTGAGTAGGAGTGGAATGACTAGGTTTAGCTTGCTTGTCGGTCTTTGAGAGAGAAGAGTGTTTTTGTACTCAGTGGTTCACCCTGTGCACTAAAACTCTGTAGTAAAAACTGGTATCATTCAGACTTGCTTATCTTCATGGGGGACAAGGTCAGCTGATCATGTCAGATAGAGGTATGACAGTGCATTGCAGAGAACCATTATATGCCAATCCATTGAACAGTTGTAAGCATGCATAGGCTGAAGTGTAGCAGCTAATTCTGGCATGTGGTTCCGTTCCCAGTCTAACACCCTCCATAACTTAAAGTTAAGCAGCTAAAGAAAAAAAAATCATTCCCCAGTCTTGCACTCCTCATCTAAGGAGCAAGCCAGGTTTTTTATTCATGATTTGTGATCCTCAACTCTATAAATAAAAAGTTCTCATTCCTTTTAAACTGTGGCAAACTGCTGATATATTCGTACCAGGAGGCTGCAACCGTTTATGTCACACACAGAGTACCGAAACACTTCATTTCTGTTTGCAAATGCAATGCCAGCATTCTGAATGCTGGTAATACACTGAAGACCAATTACACCTCCTAACAGTTTGTGCCTGGGATGTTGTCCCCTTTGCCCCTCTCTAGACATGCCTTTGTACACAGGTATAGATAAGGCTTGAGTTAAAAATCCTGGATCACTTCATGGATGACAGCACCACTCTGAGGAACAAATGAGATATAAGAACGAATGGGTTAATTGTCTGGCTGAGGGGAGGGGCTTAGTGGCCAGAATAGGATTGGAGCAACAAAAAAAAATCCTCTGACCTGCCTTCATTGGAGTACTAAACTCTTTTGGCCTCAGATATTCTTAAACCACTAAAGAAATTGAACAGATTTGCTTCTTTGGTCTCAGAATGTCTTCTACCCCCTATTTTCTAAAAATAATGGTAACCAAATGCCCTCCTGTTATTCTGCTGTTCAGTGCATTCTTCACTGTGGCCATATTCTCAGGCCTATGTAAAATGACCACCAGTGTCCCTTTATAAAAAGCTGGGGACCCACAACAACACATATATTCTAGCTCTTTCTCTAGATTTTGCCCCTTTCCTAAATCTCTTTGAAGACTGATATACAACTGTATGTCTTACTCATTAAACACTTTCTCCTAACGACTTCCCAGCACAGAATCCAGCACAGATAGAGAACAAACACAAAACTTGTTCAAATGAGCAATCGAAGTTACTTAGTAGCTTTTAAATATGACAGTACAAGTGTTTCATTCCTTGACTTCAGGAAGGTTTTTGGCACAGTACAGCATAATTTGTTACTTTCCAAACAACAAAGACCAGGACTAGAGATTCCCATATCTCACAGTATGGAACACTATTTGCAAAAGGCCAAATCCAAGTTTTCCAGCCCAATTTGTGTGTGCGTTTTAAGGGGGATATGCCAAAGGCCAGTATTAGACCCCTACAATTCCTTAAATTCAGTTTGTAAAAATCTTCAATATTCAGATAACATAACCCTGCTAGACAAAGGTCCCATGGCTGTGAGGTGGAAGCATAAATGCCACTGAATCCCTCTTCCTTGTAAGACTGGATAAAGCAAATCTCTCTCTTCATATCAACCCATTAAGACTTAACATCATTCTATGAACCACAACAACCCAAGAATGCAGAAAAAAACGTAAAACTTCCAAAAGCATTCACTGGTAGGCAAGAAAGGGACACAAATAAATAATGTATATAATTTTTAATTTGTCTGTTTAGTATATTTATAAAAGTGCACTGTTTAAATCAAGTGAATGTTAAACAATTAATTATGATTGTTTTTTAATGGAAGCATAATTATTCAGTTAATGTAATTACATATAAGGTCTTAAAGATGTTTGAATTTTATTCTGAAGAAGCCTTTGGATGAAAGTGCAAAATCGAATAAATTTAAGCTGATTTTATTCATTTTCCTTTCTTGCCTACCAGTGAATGCTTTTGGAAGTGTTAATAGCATCGTATTTGGCACAAAGAACTACCTGGACAACTTATCAAAATCCTTAACCATCCTCCCCATGTGCAGGGATTATTCCTCAAAATGATTAAGCCAAGTCCCTGAGTATACTATTGAACGAATCCCTCACCATCAGTGAAGCTGTCAAAAAGGGTCAGTTCAAAAATGGAGCACACTATAAAAGCAGAAAGACTTACTTTCTCAGATTTACTGGGGTCTATATCATAACAGCGAATGCTAAAAATAGAGAACTCTGTTATGTCGAACTCAAATGTCCGAAAGCTGAAAATAGCGAAATTCACTGCTCAAAAAAAAAAAAAAAAAAGAGTATACAGTCAAAACTAAGTGGGGGGCTTCGCTCCCACACACCCCCATAGCCCCCCAGATCCTCCCAACTTAAATATACCAACTCCGAGATCACATCACAATGGAGAAAACAGGAAAGTCCGGAGAATGGCCCAGTGAATTTTTTCCCTGGGAAAAAAATTGCTGATCAATTCCTTCGCTGTTTTCAGCTTTCCGACTTTGAAGTTCGATATATCAATGTTCGCTATTTTTAGCATTCGCTGATGTGATATAGACCCGATTTACGGTAACACATTCTGCATTCAGACAATCAGTGGCTGTGTTATTTACATTCCTACCATAGTGTAAGCTACAGAAGTTTATCATTGCCTACACCAAAATGGCCAGGTTTCGTTACACATCTCTGAAGGACTTCATCCAATGCACAGTATGTAGCAGACTTAGTTGGCTTTATTTGACACATCTTTTATCTTACCTCCAGTTATTAATTACTTTTCCTCTCATCTGTCATGCCTGATCACCTTCTCCCACATGTAACTTTACATCTTGAAAGCTATTTCATTAACAAATACCCCCTTCTCCCATAATTCTAGTGGCACAGCATATTTTTCTTTCCTAGCCATTTTTTTAAATTCTATCCCCTCCTGCATTAGAGGTACTTACTCACCAACGCTACAGATCACTGTTAGGTAAACCTGGCTTAAGCATCTTCCCGCTCTTGTTTCATTTTCTATATTCTAATACATTACAGGCAAGTTGCGCAGTTACTGATCATATAAAGTATGCATAATATCATTGAAGCTATGGATGTACCATCCTATGATAATGACTGTACTTAAAACATTTTAAACTGTGGGTGCTGTTTATCTTTGCTTAGCTACTCTGGGAGAACTAAGCTATTTTCTTTGCATTTTCCTTCAGCATTGATTATTTTCACTATACATCTGTGTACCAAGCTGCAGAAATCTTTGGAGCATATAAATGTACTAGGTAAGCATCCATGGGGACCATAAGACTCCTAGACATATACATCTTTAAGCAGACAGATTTAAAAGTTCTTACCACCCTTTTTAAGTAGTGTACAGCTCCTAATTTGAGAAAGCAAGGAATGTGTTGAGTTAGGAATCTGTCTCCCAGTTTTGTTTATTTGTTGATATAGATTTAAGTCCTTAGTTTGGGTGTTTGTAGAGCCACTGTTTTATTATAGAAATAGGAGGTCAAATAAGACTGGGTCATTCATGGCTCAAAAAGTGAGACACAGGTCACCTCTTCAGAATCCTGTAGGCTACTGAGTATTAGCAGAGTCATGCCATTCTATCTAGGTAGTTGAAGGATTTAAGATCTTTAATTGTTTTGGTTAGAAACAGTGAGGGCTTTTCAGTTGAGAGATATGTTTGGATTAGTTTATAAATCTAAGTGGGCGTTGTATTCAATGATTGGTCTGATAAGAAAAAAGTACAGTGTTGGATGATGTCCTTGGATTTGGAAGATATTCCCTTTGAAATGAGCTAGGACAGATAGAAGGATTTCCTGACTATGGTAGAAACATGATGACTGAATGATTGAGAGCTACACACATAAGTATGTACGTCTCTCATGACTGCATCTGTCTGAAGAGGAGTACCATTTATAACATATAAGATGGGAGCAACTTTGCTGTCAAATGCTAAAATGTGGCACTTGTTTCATTTAGTGTAATACCATTTTTGATACACTTTATATGTGCATATTCCAGCCCTTGTTACAATGTTTTATTTCAGTGTATGAGCAGATAACAGCGTTCAGTTTGTAGTCCTTAGCAAACTTGGTCAACCACATGTCTGGGATATTGGCTTGCATGCCTGCAAAATAAATTCCAAAGAGGAAATGGCCCAGAAAACTTCTCTCTGTAACAGCCCACTAGTTACATTCATTTCTAGGTCTCCCCTGTATAGAGATGCTCTGCTCACTGGAATGTACCTGATTTAAGAATTACTGAAAAGTAATTAAATAATATGTATCCCCCCAAGGGAATCGGGCACTCACCACTCACAAGTGCTATATTTCTACAAAAATAAATAAATAAATAAAGCTACTGTTCAAAAAAAGTTAAGTGTTTTTGTCTCATAGGTGAATAAAGCGACTTCTTCAGAACAAGAAAATTAACACCTTTTTCTGAGATCACATTTCATACTAATGTTTGCATTTAGGCCGAGGGCGACAACTAGAATCTAATTTAATTTACCATTTTATTTCTTTGCACTCCAGCAGATTATCTATGTTGCCCCTTGTTGGCCCTAATGTGGCAACATCAATGACAAAAAAAAAACCATAAATCTCTTGAAATTTGGACACTGTCCTGTGTGCTTATGAAGGGTGTTATTTATACTCCATGTTCTAAGCATAGAGGTGAGCATAGACATAGCCTGTGATTTTTTCTGCAAGGTTTAACAAAGTAGAAGCTGTCACAGCTAATGCATCTTTGATCATAAATTAAACCTTGGATCTTACAGTCAAAATATCAGTTACCACCTAGACGTTTGGATGGAGAAAATGCTACTCCTAGAGCTAATAAAAAAAATATGCTTTTGAATAGACTTGATCATCTGCTGGGGATGAATGATGACCCCCTTCTTTCAATGAATGTGGAAGCCCTTGAATCATATGGGACTGATACTGCTGAAACTGGTAGCTATGAACGCTTTATACAGCTTTTTAAAACTACAGAAAATAACTTTTACGTTACAAGAGGCTTCAATGGCAGAGACTACACTTTGAAGCCTGTTTACGTTTCAGGGTTATTCCTAGAGGGCTACAAGTCTGTAAAATGCCTACATATGGTAATTCTTTACCAGACCTGTTGAAGGAATGGCAGAATTACAATATTGAGATCAGTGCTGGGTTCATACGCTTGCTCCTGAAATATTCTACTCCAGTAGAAACGGATCTACACAAAACAATACTGGAGAATGTCTCAGACCTTAATTCCTCTCCAGAGTTTGTACCTTACAGGCACAAATTAGATGAGCTGTTTGAGGACTTAGCACAATACGATAGGCGCTTACAAGACACTAAAAAGAAAAAATTGTCAAGAGATATGAGAGACTTTAGCACAGGGCATATCTTCACTTGGTCTGATGACAGACGCTTTACTTGCGAATCAGAGCAAGTGAGGAATGGAGGGGAAGTGTGATCAACCAATGAGAAGAGAGCCTGGACTAACAGAGGAGGTATTAATGCTGCTCTACAGGCAACAAGTGTGTTTACTCAAGAAGGGAATGCTTTATTTGTTAATGGTACAAGAGACAGGAGGTACAACTATCATGTCCGTACACTCACAGGACTCCCTGAGTCATTTTCCTGCGATTTTACATCAGGATGGAATCACTGGGAGTGGAAACATGTCAGGTTTGGCTGCAGCAGGTCCAATACAATGCAATCAAGCTAGTGCAGTAGAACTGGGACTTCAGGACTACAATGGCCTTTTTTATTGTTACAGGCACCAGAATTGATCAGCATGAAACAGAGAGGGAGATCGCAAAGCAGAGAGAAAGGCTCCAGGAAGAGACAGTATGGACAGGAGCAAATAGAGACAGGTCAGACTGTCCAGAGCAAGGTAAAAAGGGTTTAATTTTTAACCTTTCCACAGTGACTTTAACTACTGAACAGAGTTATGTTTTAAGCAAAGGTCTCAGCTTTATTCCAGCTGGTAATTCTAACTTCAATGATGTGTTGGTTGACCTGAAGTTGTTTGTAAGGAACATTTCCTTAAAATTGCAGTTTGGGAATGCAGGAGGAACAAATATTTGTGTGTTTAAAAAAACCTAGTGTTTACACACCTGTGAATACACCTCTGGTAGAAGCTTTCTTTAAAATGTGCACTGATGACATTTATACTTATTTTTCTAATCTTTCTGAAAGAGGCACGAAGTACAGGAGGACTAATAATAATTTGAGTAAAGATGAATTTTCCTCTTTGCTAGACTTGGTTAAGTGTAATGACATCTGTTTCACCCGGCTGACAAAGGTGGTGGCATTGTCATAATGGATGTATCTGACTATCTAGATGTGATGCATGTAATGTTAAGTGATGACTGCACTTATGTTAAATTAGATGCACAGAGAATAGAGAGATTAGTAGCTGACATCCATGGGAGAGTAGAAGATCTTCTCATGGATGGGGTGATTAATGAAAGCTTGTATGAGTATTTTATGGTAGAGAATGCAGTAGTATCAAAAATGTATGGGCTTCCGAAGGTCCATAAAGATCCATCACATCTGCCTATAAGACCAATTGTGTCTGGTAGGGGTTGGGCCATGGAGCCTATGTCAATTTTTGTTGAAAAACAACTTCGCTCAGTCATAAATGAGATGGGGAATGTCTTAAAGGACACTCGAGATTTCCTCAGCAAGTTGTGTAGATGGTCCACGACAGACTTTAAAGAAGAGATTATGCTAGTTACGTTAGATGTAGCTTCACTCTTTACTTGTATTCCAAATGACGAAGGTATTGATAGTGTCAGGAGGAGCTTGAATAGGGACCCTGCTTCTCGTAGTGATAAAGTCTATCTGGCCTACATGTTGCTACAGCTTATTCTGGGACATAATGTTTGTATGTTTGAGAGTGAATATTTTTTGCAACAAAAAGGAGTAGTAATGGGCACGGCATGTGCGAACAGTTACGCCAATTTGGTTCTGGCGGAATGGGAGCAAGAGTATGTTTTTTTTTACACTAACAGTTTCAAAAGTTCAATACTGTTTTATGGTCATTATGTGGATGATCTGTTTCTTGTTTGGGGAGACACAGAGAGAAGTTTAGATCAGTTTATGTGTTATCTGAATAACACCACTAGCTTTCTCCATTTTTCTTATGAATGCTCTACTGAGTCTATTTTGTTCTTGGATGTTATGGTAGTTAAGACTGCAGGAGGTCTGTACACAAAACAGTTTGTTAAATCATGTAAGACCAACAATACAGTACATTCACGCAGTATGCACCCAAGACATGTCAAGCAGAATGTCCTTAGAGGACAATTTTTCAGAACGGCAAGACTGAATACAAGAGATAGCGATATGTATGACTCTTTTGATACACTTAGCAGTAATTTATTGGACAGAGGGTACAGTAGTGCAGAGATAGCGATAGCACAGAATGATGCAGTTATGCTAAGGGAGACACGTACAAGACCTTACTTTGATTGTAGAGCAGAAGATATTACTCCCCATAATGAGGAGTGCTCTCATGAGATACATATGAACCTTACATACTCAAAGGATTCAGGGCATATATGTGAAATTATTAGAAAACACTGGAGAATTCTAACCTCTGATAATAAATGTAAAGGGCTACTAGGAAACACACCATCTTTTTGTTTTAAGAATCGCCCCTCATTAAAGAAAATGTTATGTTATAAACCCCTATCTGACAGTCAGAGGAGAACCCCTAGCCAGAGAATAGGGACGCTCCCATGCCATCATTGTAGTGCATGCAGATATGTGGGTTTAGATGACCAGTTTGTATACCCAGATACAGGACAGGTGTTTAGCATTAGATTACATGCTGACTGTAGTAGTAAGAATATAATCTACTGTGCATCATGTGTAGTTTGTCAAAGTTTTTATGTTGGGAAGACCAACCTCTGTTTAAGAGATAGGATTAGAGAGCATGTTTATGGTATTAGCAAGCAAGATGTGAGGAACGCTTTATCAAAACATGTTATGTCAGCAGGGTGTGAACACTGGTTTAAGTTTATAGTTTTGGATATGTATATACCAGGCTTGAGAGGTGGTGATGTAAAAACTAAGACAGAATGTATTGAAATAAAATGGGTGCATTTGCTTAGAGCCAATGAAGGTAAAGGGTTAAATGAAGTTATTCCAATTAAGCCTTTATTGAAATCACATGACTTGAAACACTAGGCTGTGCATATAAAAACTCACTGTGGATGCAGTATTTTAGGGATCTGAAGAAGTACCTGTGTGCACGAAAGCGCTTATCCTGTTTTTTATTGTTTTATTGATTTTATTCAGTGTGTAAAGTTTTATTAAAGTTCCCGTTTGTTCTACACTTCTGCCTGACCAGCTATTTTTTCGATTATACATTTGGATTTTTGTCTTTTGCTGGTTGCTCTTTTTATTTTGGACTTTACCATTTAGACGTTTGTCTATAGGCACTAGACTTACAAAGGAACCCACATCCACAAGCGTTATATTTACATAAGCCACATGAGGACATTTACAAAGGTTTTCTACCTTCTTCAGGTTCCAGGCTACAGTCACCAAATTCAAGAAAATTCTTATGGTTGATCACAACTTTGGTAACAAAATTGGGCTTTTCATCCAGAAGAATATACAAATTCACTGTTACCCATTTGCACACCTCAATTATTACAAATTATTTCTTTGATATTAGAAGAAACCAAAGTAAAAGGTTAGCAGATAGAATAATCAAAGATCATTTTGGGGTTTACATTGAAAATGCCTATTTGAAGAACAGGCGAAACATTACCTTTGAGCAATCATTTCAAAAACTGCTCTGTTTTGTAACTTCATTCAACAAATAAATCAGTTGAAGTTCTATGTGTGTGCATGTGTGTGTGTGTGTTTGTGTGTGTGTGTGCACACACACATAGACACGCATATAAATATATATATATATATATATATATATATATATATACACACACACACACACACACACACATATAATACATATGTTATATGTGTGTATTTATATATATATATATATATATATATATATATATATATATATATATAGTGTGTGTGTGTGTGTGTGTGTGTGTATATATATATATATATATATATATATATATATATATATGTGTGTGTGGTGCTGCGGTTGTCGCCTCACAGTAAGACGTTGTCCTGTTCGATTCTCAGCTAGAGCTTCCTCTGTATGGAGGCATACGTGAATGGGCGTACCTTCATTAAAGGTTGTGCGTCAGAGCTGGCAACTCATCACGTAAAAATCTACTGCCAATCATTAGTAGACCAGAGTTCCGCTGTGGCGACCCCCTAACCGGGAAAAACCGAAAGACACAACAATACACACACACACACACACACATATATATATATATATATATATATATATATATATGTGTGTGTGTGTGTGTGTGTGTGTGTGTGTGTGTGTGTGTGTGTGTGTGTGTGTGTACAGTATATTTCTGTGTGTGTGTGTGTGTGTGTGTGTGTGTGTGTGTGTGTGTGTGTGTGTAGATAGATACAAAGAGAGAGAGAGAGATCTATTAGTCTACTTAAAATGATCAACAGACTCAAATGTCAATGTTCCTGACAGAGAACAAAAATTATTGGCAACCCAAACATTGACATGTAAGTACTAATGCAGGAAGCAATATCCTCGGCACATGCAAATTTAATATGAAAAACAAAAATCAGTGTTTTGCAAGGGGTAAACCGTCCTGCAGTCCCCAACAGATGTTGACTAAAAGCATATTTAAATCAAATTTAGTCCCCCTAAACATGTATGTGTGTATATATATATATATATATATATATATATATATATATATATATATATATATATATATATATATGTATATATATATATATATATATATATATATATATATATATATATATATATATATATATATATATATATGTATATATACATATATGTGTGTGTGTGTGTGTGTGTGATCTATCCTGCTTAACCTTGCTGATAAAATTTAATTTTCTGAGTTGTCATTTCTTTCTGAGGTAAAATTAGATTTGCAGAAGTTGAGACCATTGTGGCACATGTGGCTACATTTTTTAGTTGTTCGAAATATTTGCTTTTTAAAAAAAAAATATTTTTCAAAACTGTATCCAAAATGGTACCACTTCTGGAAATGTCTCTGTGGCTTCAATTAGTATTTACTTTTAAGTAACTCTTAACAAAATCCTTGCCGTCTCTCTGAGGTATACAATTTACAGACTTTCAGTATCAGTTGCGACTATTAATATGTCAGTGCCATTGTACTTTAAGTACCCTTTAATAAGTTTACTTAGGAAAAAACAGGAATCGGTAACAGCATAAATAAAAATCAACATTTTGCTCTGGTTAGTCCAGTTTTAGGTCAATGAAGAGTTCCAAAGGCTGTGTTTTGAAACCTTTTTCTGACACCAATGGTATGATGGTGGATTAACAACTGTATGGTGAATTTTTGGAATATTAAACAATATCCCAATCTTTGGATTTTCAGCTATAGAAAATTTATGTAAAGCAAACATCTATTAGACTTGGATTAAGTATTTCTAATAATATATCCTCAGTTGTTTGATAACCTTGCAAGACGACCAGATTAATATCTTGGTGTTGCAAAAGAGTTATGTTTCACATATTGAATTGGCATTGTCTCCTCTGTTAGAAACAGCTGTACTTCAGAAAAGTAAGCAATAGATGTAATTTCTGGTTAAAATGTAAGTACGGAAGCATCTTTGAAAATGCAAGTTTGGAAACAGGTAACTATTTTAAACGTCAGAATTTGCAATGAAAAGTCCCAGAATATGAAGACTGAATGACCAAAAATCTGAACTTATGTATACTAAGTCCAAAATTGCCATTTCTTGGAATATTCTCTTTTCTTAAAGGTAAAGAAATATTGTAATAGGTTGACATGTGTAAGGGACTTGCCCCCCTGCAAAAAAGAAGTTTAACAAGAGCAACAATGTTAAATGTTCACTCTTCTCCTGCATTTTCCGTCTTTGTTCAGTGTTTTGAGACCAGCATTGTGAGTCCTGGCATTGCAGTAGAGAGCCATAAAAAATGGGTTCATATTAAAACACCAAACGCTGAAAACAGCGAACAGTGTTTCATCGACACATATTCAGCAAAAGCTGAAAATGTCGAAACCACAGAACAGCGATTTCTATCCTAGGGAAAGAAATCGCTGTTCCAACCCCCCCCCCAAAAAAATTAAACGCTTCCAAACACATACACACATACCCTAACCCTAATTATACCCCCCAAAAAACAGTAAACTACTAAACACACATATGCATGTAACCCAACCATACATCTAACAAAAAAAAAAACAGTAAACATTTTAAAACATATGCACTTACCTTAACCCACGCCCTAACCCTAAGGTCAGTAACTCTCGCAAATTTGCATAAACAGTTCCAAACACATGCACACTTACCTTAACCCTAATCCTACCCACCCAAAACAAAAGTAAACAGCTGAAAACACATACATACGTAACTCAACCATACATCTAACGCAAAATAAAAAACAGTAAACACTTTCATACATATATACTTACTTTAACCTGCACCCTAACCCTAAGGTCAGTAACTGTTGCACAATCATGCTTGGGAACTCTACCGGACAAGGACCACACTACACTTCAGAACAGGCAAAGCAACAAAGCGGTCAAGCGACTTCTTTCCCAGGGAAAGAATTCGCTGAACAGTCACTTCGCTGTTTTGCCTGTTCGCCCTACATGTGTTGACGAAAATGCATTTGACAAAATGCGTTTTTGTCGTTCTAATAGGAACCCATAAAAAACATGCTTGGACCTGTAAGTAAGGAATCATGCTTGAGGATCTCATGCCAGGGACCTTCCTTGAAGGTTCTATTAATTGAGGTCATCCTCGCAACAGTTCCAGCATTTTTTGTCTTTGAAGGCCCTCGTACTCAAGATACATTTCCATTAGGCTGACACATGCTATGACATCACATATCACCCATGGAGATTGTGTCTGGTCCTGGAGCCCGTAATTTTTTTTGTTTGTTTGTTTGTTTGTTTTTCTGCATGTACAGTTTGTATTCTGATCTTGGCTTTCTGAGATCACACTCTTCTTACATTTGATGTCTAAAGTGAAACTGTCTAGGTGTCTTTATGACCAAAAGGTTATGAGCCAAAACCTGTACAGGAACTGTCCAGTTCCACGGAGAGCAGCATGATGTGAGCACAGCCATTGGTGCTAAATCCTAACTGAGCCACCTATAGACAAGGGGTGAGAAACTCCAGACCTATCGCTGTAGCAGGAGGATAGCAATGGGTGAAAGCTCCTCATGTGGGTATTGGCTGAAATGACTCACTCACAGTCTCAGATGTCTGTCAAATCACTAGAATACCTATACCTGAGAAATGGAGGAAGGCCTAGAACAACCCCTCCAAAAGGTAAGAGTGTTTCTGAAATGGCCATCGAGTGGTAAACTCATGTTTTCCTATATATGTTTCTCCCTCCATGCCTGCTATCACCTCCCATACTGGCTTAAGCATATGATATCCCCAGCAGCAGGGCAGGAGCTGATGGGAAGGAACATCATACAAGCAGGCATGGAGTGTTTTTTTTTTTTGGCCTTGTCAGCATCCTACAATGAGGGCATATCTAATGAGGCCCTAACCCTAACCCCGTGGCTGACATGAGCACCTGTATCACAGCAGGATGTCCTATACCCTCTCATTCTGTGCACATGCTTCCATTTAGATGCTATGAGGGTTACCATCACTAGCTTTATCCCCAAACCTATATCCTTGTCCATGGATATTTCAGTGATGTGCAAGCCTCTGCTTGTATGGTTGTGTTTGGCTGGCCAAAGTCACCACTCACTCACTCACTCACTCACTCACTCACTCACTCACTCACTCACTCACTCACTCACTCACTCACTCACTCCAGGATGGGTAAGCCATCACTGGCCACTCATACGTATCCTCCCCCTCCTGGCTGTTGCAACTCTTAAGCCTCTATTTAAACATATCTGGATTGCAGCCTGGGCTTTGTCCTTTGGTGCTTCATAGCTGGGCTGTGGTGACCTCAGATTTGACTAGTAACGTCAGAAGTCCAAGACCATCATCTGATTCAGTAGATGATGAGACACCTGGAGGTGAGACACCCTCATCTACCACCTTGGTTTATATGTCCAAGATTGTAATTGCTGCCCATCTCCTAGCTGGGCAGCATTAGTACATTCAAAACCAGTTTGATTCCAAGAAGTAATGATGCAAGCCTCCCAGCTGCAAATTCATGGTCAGACTCAGGACTAAGGATATTTTACCCAGGTTTGCTCTGGGCCAACAGGGTCTGATGTCCAAGGAAGATGAGTGACATCATGGTTTTCCTGTGCTAGGATCACTGTTCTGTCCACTGAATTTAGTCAGGTGTTTGAAGTGTAATGGAGGCTATATATTTGGGTGCAGTAATAAACCAATAGGGGACATGGACTGAAACCAGCACCAAGTCTTGTGCATGCCTATCAAGCCCATGCACACATGTTGACATCCTATCATCCAGCACTTAGTGCATGTAGGTCATATGCTTGACCCTTCCATCATCATCTGTGCACAAGTTTACCTCTATTGGAGCTGGTGGAGTAGGGAATCCATCCTCATCTCCCTTGGAGAACTCTGAAAACCATAAAGAAATTATTTACAAGGCAGATAAGACTACTGCTCCTTTCCACAATACAGCTCTCCCTGGATGACCTCTCCTTTGAATAAACCATTAGGTACATGAAGTCTTCTTTGGACTTGTCTATGGTCATTTATTCCCCAAGAAGTGCTTCACTGAATATCTGCAGAAGAAGAAGAAGAAAAGAAGAAGAAGGAGCCTTGGACCATAACCTCCTTTGGAGCCATTTTCACAAAGCATGCCATACAAGTACAACAGAAGAATCCGATATTTGCTCCTATATTTTCCCAGAAAGCAAATAGTCCCTGTAAGCCTTAGGCTGTGCAGGATGAAATCCTGATCTGCCTTCCTCAGGCTAACTCTACTCCTGCCTAATTTCCTCAATCCTGTATGGAGCTCATAGGTTACAGCATTTTGTCACCTTGCCACTAAACAAGAAAGCTAAAGCCTTCAGCTGTGTAGGCATGAAAGTATTTTAATCTGTCATGGTGGGTTTTTTAAATCTTCTGATATGCCAGTCAAATGTCTAGATTTTAGTCCTTACTAGTGGTCAGGTGCTAGATGAGGCTTCCTCATTCATTAAGTCTAATCTCAAGGAGGAAGTGGTGAAGACTCTGTTTGTGGCATTCAGAGCTGGCATCCCTGTGATGTTTTGAAATGCTGATCACACTGACTCATGCCCATGAATGTGCCAGTGCAACACATCAGGAATGAGACTACTCACCTTAAGTTTAAGCTTTGGCATGCATTCTGGATGCCACTGTTTGGGAGGGACAATCACATGGCTAGCCATCTCAGGACATGTTAAATGACCTTTGGAAAAGGAAACAGGCCTCCCTCCTGTAGAGGACTTCTGTCAGCCCCTTTATTCTCCTCCTCCTCCTTTTTCTAAGCCTAACCATCCCACCTATGAAGAAGCTTCATCACACAAGAATACTACCAGCACAGCATTCTTATTTCTAACTACATTCTAACAATATATGTGAAGGGAGTGGTTTTCTGAATGTGCTCTTGCTTTCAGAGCTATCACAAAGGGCCAGTGATTTTTGGACATTTTTGTGGTTGACCTCATCTTAGATTTTTTAGGTGGTGCCTTCAGAAAGGGCTCTGTTCTCCATGTTGTTTTTTATAGAACTCTTGTTACAAGCCCAGTCACTTATTTTCAAAGGGGATATACAAGCTGCCCCCCCCCTCCCAAAGAAGGGAAAGGTTTTACTCCCTCATTTTCTGGTTTCAAATGGAAATCAAAGCCTTTTATGCCATATTAGATATTACTGACTTCAACAAGCATAATCAATTCATTAGGTTATAGATGGGTACCCTTTGGATCAGGCTTCTGGTGCCACAGGGCACCTGGATCATGTTACTATACATGATGTTTGCCTTTTAAACCATTAGTATCTGGATTAACAGGAGGCTGCTATGATGCATGCTGGGTGGACATCACTTTTAGGAAAAAAATGCTGCCTTATGGATTTTCATCTGTATTCAGAATGCCTGCTAAGCTATTAGCTGTGGTGGTCAAAGTCTTGTATGTACGTATATTTAAGTGCAACTCCAGTTTTGATTTAAGATGGTCTTTCAGTTTGTGAAGACATGTAGTGTAGTCATGTTCTTATAAGAGGTGTGGTGGTTATGAGTTCTGTAACTTAGCTACATGAATGGAGTAAGTGAAGTCACCTAAAGGATTGCTCAATTTTGCAACGTCTAATAGTTTTGGGGTTTGGGAATGTAGACTTCAAGGTGGAATATGTTTGCTTACCCTACTGGCAATGGAAGGGTAGTTTCTGTGCTTGTAAAGGATGCTGTGTTTTGACTGTAGTTGAGTGAAGGTTAATTTGTGTTTTGGTTCTAGCCAGTCGACCTTATGTAAGGTGGAGCACTGGTGAGTTTTACTAGGGACACTTGTAGCAAATTTATTAGTTTTGTTATATGTTTGTTTCAAGTCATAAAGCTCTGTTTGGGGAATGTCAATTAGTATTGTTGATGGGTATAGTCAGGGACACTAATACTTCATTTTGCAGTGACAAGTACCAGTAAATCCAAAATTTCTACTATCTGAGTACTGGAAAAAAAATATTTTTGTGGAATTTGGCATTTTTAAACTAAAGCACTCATTCTCTATAGCTTACAAATCTTTTCATACATATGGTGTATAATACTGTTAACTTGCCTCTTTGACTGTGATTTACCTAAAATCTGATTGAATTTTGCATGTATTTAGATGTAGTAGATAATTATAATGAAATTATAGTGAGGGTCAGAAATTATATTTAAAAATCACAGGCATAGTTCCCAAATTTCTTCTCATGAGAACAGAACTTCATTTTGAGAACTGTAAATCAGTATCCCAGACTACATTAGCCTGTGGAATAGCAGGGCCTTGGCAATGTTTAGTTCAGCTTTTTCATTTAGGATTTTTTTTTATTATTTATAGAAGATACCCCATTTTTTATTATTTTTTGAAGTTTTATTGTCTATATGCTTATTAAATTTCAGATTGCTGTCTTACATCAGTAGTTTTTAATGAGTAACTTGTTTGGTAGGTATGTTACTTAGGGAAGGAACTGAGATGGATGATGTTTGTTTATGTGAGATACAAGATTAAAATACAATTAGCTTGTTTGGCATTTAATAATTGTGAATTAATTAGCTGCTGTTCTAACCTGGTAATGGTTTCATGTACTTAATTTTTAGCTCTGTAAGATTACTGGCTGAACAGATTAATGTGGAATCCTTTGTGTACTATACTAAATTGGCCTTGCCAAGTGATCTGTACATGTCATTTATAAAGAAACTAAGAAGAACAAGTCTATACATAAAGTCTTGAGGAACACTTATGGAGGTAGAGTTAAAGTCAGAATATGTTTGCACCCATTTTGCAACTTTTAGACAGGGAGATTTTAAATCACTGTAGGGTATGGCTACTGAAATCATGTCAGGAAGGGTGGGTGAGAAATGGTATTGAATGCCTTGGACAGGCCAAGGAAGATGGCAACTGTGTAAAGGTTTTGATTTTTGAATTGGAGTATAATGTCAAGGAAGGCCAGTAAGGCAGTTCCTGTGTTATGTCCAAGTCTAAATCCAAATCCATACTGTAAATCTGAGATCAGATTACTATTATTATTATTATTATTATTATTATTATTATTATTATTATTAATCTAGCTAGTTAGTCCGCTAGTTTCTGTGTTGTGTCCAGGTCTAAATCCATACTATGAATCTGAGATCAGATTGTTATTTATTTATTTGCTGTTGTCTGCCCATTTCAGTGCAGGCCCAGGGAGAAAAGCACCAAAAATAGCATTACTACATAAAAGTGAAATATATTAACATTTGTTACAAAAGGTTGAAGATAGTCATGATTTTTTGCAGGGATATAAACTGTGCAGCATAGCAATGTCAGTGGTACAGCAGGCAGCACACGTGCCTTTAATGTAGAAGGCTGAAGCTTTTATACCCACATTATGTAGACGGATTAATAACACTGCAGTGCAACATAAGGAGGTGATACACTCTCAAGTGTGTGTCTTTTGTATGAGACATTAAATGGAAGTCCCATCTGCTTGAGCTGATGGCAGCGCAAGTGAATGTCAAATATCCCATGGCACCTATCGAAAAGTGTTAGGGGTCTTTTGTTTATATACAAAAGAATAACTCTTATTTACAAAATATTTACATACTGTATGTACAAACACATTCATAATTTCCTATACATTTATGCTAATTTTTCATCCCGATTAGATCCCCACTCCTTTTTCCATAACCACCATCTGATTTTACTTAATATTGTTGCTAAAATCCATTCACCATTAAATATAATTTTGTTTATTTTCTCATTCCAAATAACCCATATAACATAAAATCAAAAAAGAAAAGAGTAGGGATCATTTATTAAAATAATCATAGTTATTTACATTCTGCTTATTTATGTTATTATATATATATATATATATATTTGTATTCATTGTATACACTATATAGAATATTTACAAAACATACATCACATCTTCCTTCTACATTCCATTCATTGTATACATACAATACTTAGTTATTACTTTTTTGATGTCCACTCCATTTTCCACAACCAAAACCTTATCTCTTTTAATATTATGGCCAAATCCTATTTTGCTTTAAACATGATTTCCTTCACTGTCTGGTTCCAAGCAATAAGATATAGAACATTTATTTTATCAATTCTTTCAACCTCTTTTTTACTTTTGTTTCTGTAATACACAAATTTAATCATTTCCATATTTAAATTACTCATGTCTTTAAATCCTTCCACATAATTCATATCTAAAATCTTTTTTTCATAACATTTTTGCTTTTTTGCATTCTAGAAAAAAACATGTTCACTATTTTCAAAATCACCACAATGCAAACAGACTCTATCTTTTCTACTTTTGTAAGGCATATTCACCCTTACCAGTAATTTTTGTATAGGCAACCTCAATAGAAAATGTTGACATTCTATAATTATCTTACATCTTTCAAGTCTTACCTTAATAGCATTATTTTTTTCTGTATTTAAATCCTTCCATGGATAGACCCTATAATACTTTTCCATAATCCTGTTATACCATTCTTTTCTTTCATTTTCAATCTCATTCACATTTATTTTCCAAAATTTAATCTTATCTTGATAATTCTCCATTTCTTTTTTACAGCAAACACTCCTTTTTTAACTGAAAAAGTTAACTATTCTGTTTTATACTTCAAACTTAATATGCATGTTAATAAATAGACCTCATTATCCTTTAAACTTTTCATTGCTCTGTATAAATGTAATGATGCAGTATACACTATTGGGTTTATTATCCCCAGTCCTCCTTTTTCTTTTCTCACATATAGGACCTCTCTTTTAACTGGATTCAACCTTGATCCCCAAATGAAAGAAAATATTCTATTACATATTTATTTCTTTAATGTCAAAGGAACACTGAAAACTGCTAAATAAGTAATTTTGGATGACAACATGGAATTAATTAAATGAGCTTTTTTATTGAATGAAAGGCTAAAAGACTTCCAAAACATGTGTTTTATTTCCTCTATTTTTTCTTTCCATATTGTTTCTGCAATTTCTTGTTTTCCAAAATGAATTCTAAGAATTTTAATTTTTGTCATATTAAATTTAATTCCACCAATCCTGCCCTCAGATCCTACACATTGACTTTTGTCTTTGTTTAATACAATACCTATTCCCTGAATAATCTCCTACAATTGTTTTATCACTGCATTCATACCTAATCTTTCTTTTTCAATAATAATAATAAAAATATCATCTGCATAATTTAACAAAATAGGCATTTTTACCCCTTCATTAGAAATATAACTCATTTCTTCCTTGTCTATATTCATATACAGAGATATTATGTTTATAACTAATACAAATAAGGTACCACTCAGTGGACAACCATGTCTAATGCCCTTTCTAACTGTATATCTTCACTTAACCATCCATCTACCATAAACTTCATTATATTATACTTATATGCTAAAGTACAAAGGTTTTTAATCTTGTTTTTTATATTATACATTTCAAATACATCCAATAGTACAGAATGATCAATAGAATCAAAAGATTTACTTAAATCTTCTACCATTACTTTCACCTGAACACTTCTAAGTACTATATCCTCTACTAATTCTCTAATTATTAATAATAAATCTTGAACCCTTTTACCTTTTATACCAAACACATTTTCATTTGCAACTTTATTCACTTTCTTTTCCATCCTTTTTTTGTAAAATTTTCATGAAAAGTTTATAATCTGTGTTATTTAATAGTATTGGTCACCAATGCTGTATTTATCTCTTCTCACCTTTGTTCAATATAAATCTGATAACACCCCATACATAACTCTTTACACTGTACATAAAATCTTTATTCAACCATTAATTTAATACCTTTACAAACCATTTTTTGCTATACAGTCAAATTTTTATACATCTAATATTATTTTCCATCTGGTCCTGCTGCTGAATCTAAATTCATTACTTTTAACACTTGTTCTAATTTCTATATTTTTATTTCTTTTTCTAAATCTTTATTATCCTTGCCAGAAAATGCATGTACCTTCCATTCCTTCCATGTCTTTTCCCTCTGCTCTTTAAATAATGACCTAATATATTCTTTTGCTACATTCATAATCTTCTCCTGAGTATTATGTATTAATCTTGATGAATCTTTCATTTCTCTCATTACACTATTATTTTCTTTGATTGTTTTATTTGAATATGCTGCAATTTCTTTTTTCCTTGCAGAAAATATCTTTGTTTATACAATAAATATTCTACTTTTTCTTATTCAGCTCATATAATTCCTGTTCCTTAATAAAGACATTTTCATAATTTTTCTCTAGACAATTGATTGTTTTGTTACTTAAATGTTTATACTTTATTTTCCCATATATATTTTATTTTTCTCACATGCCACATTGAACTTTTTGTATTTCAGTTTGAAGTTTAACCACCATTCTGACCCATCTTTATAAAATTCTCTCATCCATAGATGGTCTTCCCATAATGTTATAACATCCTCTTTCCATGTAACATCCCATTTCATCTCACTTATTCCTTTTACACCTTTCCCTATTTAATATACTCAGCATTTCCTTTTATTGAAATATAAACTGCCTGAGTGTGAAAATCCTGTCACTAACACTCCTTTTTAATTGTTACTAAGCTTTCTGACAATAAAAAATAATATATTTCTGTTCTTGTATCTCTTCTCCTATATGCCCTTGTCTTTAAATTCCAAATGTTTAACTGTCCATATTTTATAATGTCCCATACTAATATGACATCATATGCCTTCTTTTTCTATTGTCTTAAAGTTACAATTGAAATCCCCTGCTACAATAATCTCCATATTAACTGCTACATATTGAATCATATTTCTAAACATCTCTTCTCTCTCCTTTTTGTTACGTATACATATATTGCAATAATTCTAATAACATGGTCTATCCATCTTACATCAATAACAGTAATTCTACCTGTTATAACAAACATAACATCTAACACTTTCATTGTATCTTTATATAATATAAGCATTGCTGAACAGGTCTCCCTCCCAAAATTCCATATAAAATTTTCCCAGCCCACTTCAGATTGATATCTTTCTATTTGAGACATGATCTAATGTCTTCTAATATAATGACATCACTATCTTGCCTTTTACACTACTCCAAAATTCCCATTCTTCTAACTTCATAAGCCTACTCAGATTTAGTGCTAAGACTCTATAAGTTATTACCTTAAGTAATATGTATATATTCAGCCTTCACTTTCTTTTTTTTTCTTTTTTTTAATCCCTCTGTAATTTTCATTTTCCTCTACCAAACTCTTTTGATAATTGAATGTCTTGATTGCTTCACTATATTCCATTTAATATCATCACTATCACTCAAGCCTGACTCCTCTTCTTCCATTTTTCCTGTATTGAATTATTCTTGCATACTAACTTTTTATACATTTTGTTCTTTACCCATAGTTTCTATTTGTATTTCCACTGTTTCCACATATTTTTGCCCAACCTCACCCTTCTGATTTTGTCATGTTAATACTTTTACAACATCAGCCTCCATCTTCTTTCCTTTTCTTCACATTCCCCACTAAATGACCATTTTTGTTACATTTGTAACATCTCACTTTACAATCCCTTATATCCTGTCCTATTTTTCCACATGAAAAACATCTTCTTTTATTACAATTACTGATTAAATTATAATTTTTACCACACAAAATAAATATTTTAGTTTGACCCCGATATTTCACCATATTCCCCCATTCCCTTCAACAGTTATAACACTTGGCAAATGCACAATACTTTCATTTTTAATTGTAAAAATCACATTACAATCCCATTCCCCAGTCCATAAACCTCTATTATCATATACTTTTGACATATCTAATACATTTTGCATAACTTCAATAAATGTCCTTTTAAAGTCTCTTTATCTACTTCAGTCCTAAATTGCATATTATTTTTTTCTTTGTCTCTCTATAAGATGTTTTAAATATGTAAAAAATCCATTGTCCCCTTTTTTTCTTCTTATATTCTCCAAAAAACGTTTCCATTATTTGACCAGTCTCAAAAATAATGTCACAAAATGTTTTTTTTAAATATGTAGAATGGCTCGTACCTTGCTTGCTTTAATTCCCAATGGTGAAATTACTTCATTCCATGCCTTATATCTGTCCAGTTCAGTGTCTTCCTTTTTTTTCGATATGCACAGCAAAAAGTCTCCTTTTTTACATCTATTGCTTCTTCCTTCTTTTTCTCGGCTCCTGAGTTCACCACCTCTGCAAATAATTTATCTTTCATGACCATCTCTTTCTCCTGTTATCTCCTCTCCATAAGGTCTCCCCAGGTTACATCTTTACCACTCTCCACCTCACTGTCACTAAGTCCAGTAGTACATCATCCTACAACCCTCCCAACTGGAGGGATGTAACAACACATTTCTGCACCAATACCTCATCTCTGAAGAGATTATCTTGAAAAAATCTCTTCCAAATCCATCACCACCTCTACTGCATTCTCCTTTTGAGAAAGTTCGACAGTTTTCTCCATGCATTCATCTACAGACTTGCCTGCCTGACACTTTTCGACCCTTACTTCTGACACCAACACTACCATAACATCTTCATTTTTTTTAAATTTTTTTTATTTTATTATCTTATAGACAAACAATACAAACCACAGAAGAAAACTGTACAAACATCAACAAAAACTATATACAACTATACATTGCCCAAATCAAAAACAATATATACAACAGATAATGAATTAAGGAGATATAATAAAAAAATGAAAAGCGTTTCAGGTTAATAGACAATCAAAGAACACATTCCAAAAATTTTCAGAACAGAACTTGTGATTACCTTTATAAAAGAGATATTATTGCGCCTTAATATGCCTAATTACCAATTCCATTAGACCTTCCCATGTTAGTGCGGCTTGGCACTTCCAATGCAAAGAGATATAATATTTGATAAATATGACAATTGAAATCACCACCTTGAGCAGAGCTTTAGGAATATTATCAGGAGGGATATGTAATAAAGCAAATTGCCAAGAAAGTGTTGATTTTTCGTATCCCATTTTCTCCAGAATAACTTTAAGGGCACACCATAGTCTGTAAACACATTTGCAACTCCAGAAAATGTGATATATATGGGCTACTTGATCCTTACAGAATGGACACAGAGACGACGAGTTGGAATGAATTTTATTAATAATTGCAGGTGTTAAATACGCATTGTTGGTGATCATGAGTTGTGTATAAAATAATTTTTTAAAAGGGATAAATTTAATACTTGATTTGAAAGCCTCTTTCATTTGTGTGGGAGTTATATTCGGGTCCATATCCGACCAGAATTTAGAAAATACTGGCAAATTGTTAGATCTAATAGAGATTAAGAACTTGTAGACATTAGAAGTCATTTTCTTTTTTAGCAGAAGAAATTTCCAAATAACCTTGGCAATTTCGATATTTTCTCTAGATAGGTCTGGATGATCATAATATGGATTCAATAATTCAAAGATCTGTCTAGTTATTAAAGTATATTTATTGGATAGATTAAAGGTTTGCCTGATCTCAGATAACTTCAGATGTTTGACTAAAAAGAAGACTGCCATGCACTTATCCTTAATAAGGGGGAAATTGTCCAGATTTATCATGTTACCACTTAGAGTTAAATTGGGATTTAGATGTAATGGTTGGAGGGAAATGAATGCCTGCAAGAGTTTTAGAGAGGACAATAGTTTATGAAATCTGATAACGTTATATTTGAGGCCATAGATGATTTTATATTTGTCTAGACTAACTTTGCTCAAGAAAGGTAAGGCGGATGGATTAAAGTTAAGGGATCTAATATAATTGAAGTAAAGTAATACCCAGTTAGGGTGCCAGGCATCCGAGGTATTAATATAATTTGCTATCTTAATAATTCTACTACTTTGAATAATATCATAGTATAGTTTGAAGTCAGGAAGAGAAATGCCACCCAATTCCTTCGGGTAAGTAAGTTTAGAGTACGAAATTCTCACCGATTTTGGAGACCAAATCAACTTAGAGAAGGTTGATTGTAATTTATTGCAAAAGTATAAAGGGATAATCGTATTAGTAGAGTTGAAAATATACAAGAACCTGGGAAGGATATTCATTTTTATAATAGTTGATCGTGCCAGAAAAGGAAGCTTAAGTTGAGTCCATCTCTTTAAATCCCATTGCACCTCCTTCCAAAGAGAAGAAATGTTCTCCTGATATGAAATAGATTGATCAGTTGAGAAAGTTACCCCCAGGTAACGAATATTTGAATTAACAGGAATAACTTCAGAAGAAAAATTTAGGGGGTATGGTGATGTGATATTGACCGGAAAAAATTGAGATCTGTTTTTGTTAACCTTGTAGTTGGCAAATTTAGAGAAGATATTAATGGATTTCATGATTTTCTCTAAGTCTGAATTTGGTAAAGAGAGGTAAATATTTAGATCATCCGCAAATGCCGAGAGGGGGATACTAGTTCTAAATAGCTTGGGGATGATCTGATGAGTTTTTTGTTTAATAAGAAGGAAGAGAGGCTCTATATATAGATTAAATAATAAAGGAGAGAGAGGGCAACCTTGTCTCGTACCATTAATTATGTTAATCCTCTCAGATATAACATTAATATGTAGTATTGTATAGGCTTTGTGGTAAATGGTCTCAATAAATTTTGTGAACGAGGTAGGAATGTTAAATAGTGGTAGAATAGAGAGTAAAAATGTCATACTCATTCTATCGAAGGCCTTAGAAGCATCTATTGCTAGAGTGTACAGGGGGTACCTAGCCAAAGACGAGAAAGTTATCATAGCTTCTAAAGCTAGAGTATGATCCGAGGTCTGTCTATTTCTAATGAAGCCCGATTGTTCTTTAGAGACTATACTAGGTAGCAGTACTTTAAGTCTATTGGCAAAAATTTGGGCCAAGATCTTTAAGTCTACATTAATAATGGAGATGGGTCTAAAATTTTCCGGTTTGGTAGAGTCTGTTTTACCTTTACGGATAAGAATAGTCTTAGATGCATTGAAATGGGGATCACTTATACCCTGTTGTAGAATATGATTATAGATCAAATATAAAGCCTGTGAGATCTTGTCGGGATATAATTTGTAGAATTCTGCTGTGAACCCATCAGGACCCGGGGCCTTATTCAATTTTAAGTTATTGATCACATCCAAGACTTCCTGAGAAGTAATTTCTTTATCTAACAAGTGAAATTGATCCATATTTAGTTTTGGGAAAGATAATTCTTTAAGGGTATCATATAACACGAAAAAATCAATAGGGTCATTAGGTGAGCTATAGAGCTCAGTGTAAATTTTTTGAAAGATTTTTATAATATCCTGTGTATCATGGTAGAGTTTGTCTTGATAAGAAATTTGAGAGAAAATGTGTGATGGCTTATTCTGATTAATTAGTCTGGCCAAGAACCTAGACGGGCATTGAGCCCAATCAGAATACTTGGCCAGCATTTTGGTTTCATGAACTGATAAATTATCTGCCTGTAGAGATAAGTAATCTTTCTGCAACTTAACTAACTGCGATTCTATTTCGCTATCATATTTGATCTGCAGTTTGTTCTCCCATTCTGATATTTTTTTGCTCATTTCAGACTCCCTTTTAAGATATAGTTTCTTGAAGTAAGAGGCTTTATTTATCAGAATGCCCCTAATTACCGCCTTTGTGGAGGCCCATAATATATCTATAGGAATATCCTGCTCTTTTAATGCTTGTATAAATTGGTTGAAGTTATCTTCTATAATCAAAGCTATTCCTTCTTTTTGAAGAAGATTAGGATTAAGTCTCCACCACAATGGACTATTTCTACTGTTACACCTCTGATTGTAATCTAGGGAGAGGGATAACTTCGAGTGGTCAGATACATTTCTGTTATCAATATGTAGTTCTATTTGGTAGTTAGCCAGGACCGAAGAAAGAAGAAAGAAATCAATTCTGGACCAACTCTTATGACAACTGGAGATAAAAGTGAAGTTAACTCTATTAGTGGGGTTTCTGTGTGTTATAAATGGGTCAAGCAAATTGAAATCTTCCTTGAGCTCAGCTAATACTGACACGGCTAGTTTATTATAATTTGTATTGCCATTCGACCTATCTGTAGTGGGGTTCTGAACGGAGTTCCAATCTCCTCCTATAATAAAATAGTGGTTGGGGAAGGAGGAGAGAATGTTGTAAATAATCATATAGAAATTTTGTTGGTTAGCACAAGGAGAGTAGATATTCAAGAATACAATGGGCTTATCAATGTGGGATAGCTTGGTAGTAAATAAACACCATCTGCCGTCCTTATCAGATTCACATTTAATAATATCAAAAGGGAATTTTTTCTTTATTATTATGGCAACCCCTGCAGTATTCGACTTAACTCCGGAGTCAATGATCTTTCTCACCCACGGCCTCCTTTTTTCGTGCTCCCATTGGCAGCTGAGCAAATGTGTTTCCTGAACTAAAATTATATCAGCTTTTGATTTAAAGCACATGTGCATGAAGAGTCTCCTCTTTTTGATCAGCTGTAATCCCTTAATATTCCAAGAATCACATATAATCATACAGCTACCTAATCAGTGGGGAATAATATGTGTGGTATGGAAGTATAAAAAGGAAGAAAAAGACATGGGAAATATATCGCATAACCTGAAACTTATAAACTTCTATTAGTAGAATATGGGCAAAAACCACTAAAAAAAAGACCCTTCCTGCCTAACAACCGAGCATAAACCCCTCTCCAGAGGCCCGGAAGGGAAAGGGATTTTTGGGAACTTTGATTTAAAAAACCTAACATAAGGGTAATTCAAAGAACCCCCCCTCACCTTAGGGAAGTATGGACTCCCAAAAGATCCCCTAATCACCCTTAGGTCTAGACCGCTTATCCTCCCCATCAGGGTTAGGATTTCGAACCCAGCTCAGCATTTAAGAATTTGAACTGTGAAACAAATAGTGCATAAACCATTTAAAAACAACAATTGCATAATTAAAAATGACACATGTTAGTAAGACAAAATACTATTTCTCATAAAGGCAATGAAAACAATCAGCTATGAGAGAAAAATTAGATTAGAACTATAGCCAAATCCAAATGTCTAAGACTGCAAAAGGACAATAAAATATTTATACGAAACAGAAACCTCATAGATTGTCATGTCACGAGACATACCTTAAGCTTATAATCCCAAAAATTTCCCATTAGTATAAAAAGCGACCATATATGCACTGAGTGACTGATCTTGGGTCAGTTTGAGGTTAATCTAAACAATATATTCAGTGCTGAAAAAGCAACATCGATGATAATGATTTATATCTAGAAAAGATGCCCCAGCAAAAAGACCCCCCATAAATGGACCAAGCATCTCGTGACACCTAGCTATAAGGTACACAGTGAAAAAACATAAATGAGTGAGCATTCCTATAGAACATAAAATATACCAAGGCTGAAACCTTATCCAAACCAATCCCCCACTAGTACCTGTATAATTATTCCCAGCACGCTAATAAATGCGAAAATATAGGAATGAACTCATTTTAGCATCCAAATAAATAGGCACACTGTAAACCCCAGACATAATGACGGCCTCCTCACCGAGTTTTCAGCATTACAGTTACTACAAAAAGTTATAACCATAACTATTAGATGCTAGATCAAAGTTGGAACACAACAATATTATTAGGAAGTTATTCTACTGAAATCTTATTATATTAGATGAGAATAAAGTTTGCAGAATGATATTCAAAACATTCCTATAACATAAACTCTATAAGAAGACACTAATGGCTTTAACTACTTAAGAAAATGCATGTTCAATACCTTCCGCAATGTATTTAAACTAGAAGGAAACCCAGGGACAGATTATGCAATGAGTCAAACAAGAAGAAAAAACGGTCTCAATAATACAATTTAAGAATTAGGAAACATTTTCCAAACAAGATGTTAAATGTTCTGTCTTGTTTGACATATCAACCAGCAGTAACACCTGACAAATTACTACAGAAAATATTTCAAATTGTAGTGCAACCTTGTTTCATGCTTCACCTATTTAGCATATAAGTACATATAAAAACAGTTGCCTTTACAATTCTTCATCAAAAAATTAATTCTACAGTATTTGCTCAGAGAGTAAAAATAAAAATGAGTACATCTGTCATGACATTTCAGAGACCTCAAGCATTACAACACCTCTGAGTACTGAAATGTAATCCTGCAGACTGACATTTCTCTAACATTTGGCAAGGAACTAAAGACCTGACATCTGTAACTCCATTATAAACAACTACATTGCCTGATAAATACAGATTAACAAGGTATTAAAATGTTAAACATTTCTTAATGTAGTATACTACTAAAATAAACTAACACAATACTATTTTAACAGAACATGAAAACTTCCCATACCAAGACCAATAAACATGAAAGTGCCAAACAGCGACCAGGAAAAATGTGTTCCATAACTTCCAAACCTTGCACAGACAAGTCCAGCAGTAATCCATGCTCCCGACAACCATTTGAAGCCATTAAATAAAAACAAAAAAGAGAAACAGCCTTAACAGTCTGCGTGCAGCTTGCTTTCGAAATTATTTAAAAGGGTAACCCCCACTCTATGCACAGAATACTGATTAACTGATTTCTGAGCGGAATTGCCGCTTTAAGAAATGAAAAAAGAAAAAAAACTGCACAGCCAATCAGCGACGACGGGCATCATGATGTGACATGTTGAGAGGTGACGATGAGCGCTAGCATGATGGGAAATTAAGTTCTCTGAGGTCCATCCACCACGCTGAAGCAGGCCTTGATCCTGGGAGAACAAAATACCTGTCGTCAGCGGGAGCGTTAAAACACGGATCGGAGTACTACCATGCCATGGAAACACATCGGAGATCAACCAGGACACAAAGGTAAGTTTAGAATAGCTTATACCAGATCAGGACAAGCATTAAAAACTTTAGAGAACACTTCTTTGGCTTCTTTACTATTTTTTGCTTCGTACTTTGAATCTTGGAAATTAAATATTAAAGTGTTTGGGTATTTCATCTGGAATCTGATGCTTTTTTTGATGAGGAACCCACAGTAAGGTGATAATTTTCTTCTTTCCAGTTTGATAGGGGCTGGTAAATCCAAAGAGAAAGTAATTTTAGAATCTCTCCAAGTAATAGATTTCTTAGATCTGGTTGAAAGTAAGATTGAGGCAGCATGCTGGTAGTTTAAAATCTTCACATAAACATTCCTGGGATACTTATTTAATGTGTTGTCTGCAACTTGTCTAAGGGCTCTGTGAGCTCTTTCTATTGATATTTGAGCAGTTAGAGCAGGATTCTCCAGTAAAAGGGAAAAAATTTCAGTGATGCATTCTGGCAGAGAACTGTGTGGGATAGATTCCGGTATTCCTCTTATGATGATGTTATTGCGTCTTGATCTTGCCTCAAGGTCTAATATTTTGTCCTGTAAATCCTGAATAATAGAGCAATTGGAGTCAAAACTTTTTTGTAATTGGTCAATTTTTAGTTCATTGTTTGAGACCTTTAACTCAGTATCCGAAATTATGGTTAACAATCTGTCCAGAGAGTCTCCGAAGGATTTAAATTGTGTGGAGAAACTTTGAATAGCCTCTTGGATAGGCTGTAGAGCTATTTTTAACTCTTCCATGTTATTAAGGTCATTTTTATTTTTAGAAGAAGCAGAGTTCACTGATGGTTTAGATATGTCTTGTGGATGCTATGGATGTTTGCCTGTCCTGGCCCTTTTAGTATTAACTTCTTTTTCAGGAGAAGAGATTGCAGAAATCTTCGCTTTTGTAATTTGTAAGTCCATCAAATCAGTTACATGAGACATACCAAGAGTATTTAGTTATTTTTTCCCAAGTAATCCAAGTACTTAAAAGCTGAAATATTTGTTACAGGTGGAATTTGCAGCACAGAGACAAACTGCACACCAGAAGCACATGTATGAGAGACAGCAGGAGTCCTGAACTAATCCAAGGAAATCTTCTATTTTTATACAAACAGAAGAAGCAATCCAAGTAAAATACTAAGATAGAATGTTAACCTCCAATCAAAGGTACAATTTTTTTTCGGAATAGAGTTGTTTTCTTCACAAAATGTTGGATTAAAGATGCTGAGGTTATGCAGAGCTGAGTTCCTACCCTGTTTACAGGACAGTAGCCATCTTGAACTCAACATCCTCATTTTTTGAGGATTCACCTTTTGTATTATTGCACATTTCTCTGCTCTTCTCGTCCTCTGTTTCCTCCCTGCTTCTCTGAGCTGCCTTCACACCTGGACATAAAGACAGGGAGTGCCACCGTGAAAAGTGTCCCCATACTCAAAAAGAGTAGGGGAAGTTCCCTGTTGCTCTGGCCAAATTTCCCTTAGTAGTATAAATACCTCCTTGCGTCTCCCCTGAAAAGAGGCTACTAGCCTAGTGTGACTATCCTGGTTAAAAAAGGCTACATTAATTAAGTAAGTAAAATAAACATAGCTATATATAAAAAATGAAATACATTTACATTTATTACAAAAGGATGAAATATTGTCACAATTCTTACAGATGTGTAAAAATATATAGTTGTACAAGACATTAAATGACTTATTATACTTATTTAGTAATCAATAGTTAAGCATAGAATCAGACTGTCGGTGTATGACAGTTACTTAATTTGGATTTCCCTGGTGGTATTTTAGAGAGGTTTTCAAAGAGTTTCAGTTATTTATGAATCTGGTTGAGTTTGGAAAGTTATTCCAAAGACTGACTGAAACCAGGGAGTTTCCATGAGATTTATTGTTTTCTGGAGCTCATCTAAGTTAAATTGTGTAGAACATAGATTTCTATTTTGCGAAGACCATTGAATGAGTTTGGTCTGAGGTGGAATATTGGTGTATTGGTGGAGTAACTTCTATGCCATGACTAAGTGTGTAAAGAAGATCTGTTGTGGAAGTTCAAGCCAGGTGAAGGTGAAGAGATGAGCAGTGATTGGCTCCATTTGTGAGGTTACATGCAAATTTGTTAATTTTGTAGTATCATTGCACAAGTTTAAGTCAGGTAGATTATAGACTGGTAAAGATTGATGAGGCATATGGGAGGTTGAGTGGGGGGGTTGCTACCGTATTCTTGCTATGGCCATTAAGGACATATTTGGCTCTTGAAAGGAGCTGACCCACTACAAAGATTGGAACCAGCATGATGAGAAACATTTGAAGGAATACAGTGACTGGATTCAGAGATATATGACTTTCTACAACAAAAGCAATTAAGCAGTGAGGACTTGAAATGTGATTTTTCTGTCAATGGACAACTTGCTTCTGAAAGTAGTGATTTTTTTAAAGTTATTAATTATGCAGTAGAAATGCAACTGATTGTGACATTTCAGTATTATAGAAAGGTCTAAGATTTATACCTTCTAGAAGGGATACTATTACTGATACTCTTACAGACGATACTTAAGTTTGGCTGTTTAAGAAACATAACACAAATATGAACAAGGATAAGATGCTGGTAATACTTAGCACTTTTATTCTTTCTGTTTGCAATGTTATAGATACATTTGATAAAGTATGTGAAAGTGAAATTTGGTCTGCTTTGCTTAAACCATGTACAAGAAAGTTTTCAGTTTGACCTAAGAAGAAAGAGAAACACAATGCCGTCTTTTGAAGTACAGTAAAATCAGAAGCATGAAAGATGAAAAAGGATTTTTTAGTGGTAATGAACACTGTAGAGTATGATGTTAAGATGTTAGCTATGTTAAAAGATGAATTATTTTATAAACAGATTTCTTAGAACAACTCAAGATGGGAATGGGCAAATTGATGCCTTTTTGAAATGATCTTATAAGGAAGAAAATTTGATAGACAAGTTAAATGATTTTTGACTGCAATATTTCCAATGATTGGAATTATTTCTGACATCCTAACACCACATAAAGATTCAAATACCCCCCATTATGTCCAATGCTATCACAGCAGCTTCAAAACCAAAAGCTATGGCCATTTATATTGAGTATAGGTTGAATTCTTTTGTCAAATCAACTAAATATTCTGTTTTAGATTCTGTGGACTGCATACAGAAATTAAAGAATATTGTTATTGCAACTGAAGAATGATTATCTTACAGAATATAGTGATTGCACCATAAAGGATGATTTTTATTAATTCTATTTTGGAACTGATTTTGAAATGTAATTACTATTTTATTTGAAACAAATAAGTAAGAGCAAATACAAGGCGTGGCAATGGCCCCCCAATTATGCCAATATTGTTTTAGGTTGTAAGGAAGAATTATATTTGTATGACAGTAATTTTAAATTTATTGCAAAATTATTTAAGATTCATTGGTGATGTTCTTTTTGTGTGGTCAGGTGAAGGAAACTTATTGGAAGAGTTTCAGAAATATCTTAATTTCACTATTTCATTTTAAAGTTCACTTTTACTTCTAGTAAAATGTTCAGATTTAAAATTCCAGAAATGTTTGGACAATGAAAGGATTTATACATCTATAGCATTAAAGAGACTGTGACTAATAGTTATTTGTAGTTTAATAGTCTGCATCTTGTTATCAAAAGGAGAGTATTGTCAAAGGGTAGCTGCTTAGAGCTAGGAGATGGTGCAGTACAGAGAAAGATTTTAAGGAGCTTCCATCTTTAAATTCAACATTTTTGGAGAGAGGTTGCCCTACACAGCTGATAAACAAAGTGAGTACTGATGTTTGGGAAAAGAAAAGAACTTTATAGACACCTTACAAACAGGGGAGAGATAGATAACAAAATGATGAATGTGGATAAAGGTTATATCATGGGGATGGTCCTTAATTATGCATGGGATGCACCAGAAATTAAGAGTATTATTAGTAACAATTGGTGCATTGTAGGAGGGGATCCCATGGTTACATAGGTGGTAGGTGATGCCCCATATTTTAATTAATAAAAGCATTAGAAGTTTGAAGGATAGTTTTGAGAAAGAAAAGAGTACAGATAATTTTGGTGGTATGAGAGTTATGGGAAAATATGCATGAAGCAGGTGTAGTCAGTGAAAGTTTGTAATGAATTGCCCCTGTTTTCATTGTATTAACACAGAAATGAGTTTTACACTTCCAAAATACTGCAGGTGTACTACTAATAATTTGGTGGATGTTGCTGAATGTTTGACATGCCACTAGTTTTATATTGGGAGAACAAAGAAAAAGTTTAATGTGAGGATGTATGAGCATTTTCTATACAATACAGAACATAAATAACAAAAACCCATTACATAAGCATATCCTGAAGTGTTGAAGTGCAAACATTTTAATAGGTTTATTTTTATGTAATTGATACAATAGAGCCTGATATGGGGGGAAAGAAATTTTCTTGTATGTGAAATAGTATGACAGGCAGACAGAACATAATGCTTTGAATACAGGAGGTCTCAATGACCATATTCATTTGAAATGTATAAAGAAAAAATATAAATTATTTTCATAGGTCATATGTTGACATATTAATGAATTGCTTGTACTATAGTTTTTAGTGTATTTGTTTATGTCTAATTATTTTTGGCTTGCAATTATGACATCACAGAGCCAAGCAGTATTGATTTGGTGATGTTTAGATGCTACCAGAGTCTGTTTACTTCATTTTTTGTGACAAAAGTGCTTATTCTGTATAATAAAGTGTTTGTGAGCTTTTTCGCATTGTGGAACTGAATTTTTTGTTTCCACTTTTTATTGTTTTTATTTATTAAAATGGTGTCCCATTCACTGCAATATGTATATTTTAAATCCAGGAGAGTTGACCATTGTCGTCAATTCCATTCAAAAACTATATGGCTATAGGGGTCTACTTCACATAATCAACCCACACTTCAGAGAAACTCTTTTCATAGAGACAAAATGAGTAAATGTTCACATCAGCAAAAACTTCCACAGGGAAAGGAAGCAGTTGGCCAATGTTACGAAATTGCCCTTTTCCTCACTGTGATGCAATCTCGAAGTTGGTATATATAGTTAGAGGTGGTGTGGGAGGCACAGCCCCTCACATTGGGTGGGTTTGACATACTGCGGTGTGTGTGTGGCATTCAGAAGGTGGCAAAGTGCTTCCTTTCCCTGTTGAATTTTTTTTACTGATTTGAACATTCTCTTTATTGAACATTCACTTTTTTCATCTCTACAAAAAGTTTTTGAAAGTGTGGTTCGATTATGTAACATAGACCGACATATAGTCATCTAGGTCCTTATACATGACTTACAAAATATGTCAGATTAATTTGTCCAATAAACCCTTTATCCCAGTGCAACAGAGGGGTGTCTTGAATGCCAATGGTCACATTCAAACTGCATAATTTCAAATATTGCCATCATGGTATGTTAGTATTTCCACACTGCACTCTCTGTTGGGTCAGTGTGATGGGGGCATTACCATCAGGTATTCTGAAATCTCTCCAGTACAAGTTATTTCCTCAGATGCATTCCTATTGCCACAGAGCTTGACCATCCACAGACACCATGCAATTTGCCTATATATGATCCCAGTGGCTGAGCACCTTGCCCAATAAACTTCTTCTAATAAGTACCTTTCTCACCTTAATTTTGTGCATTTCTGGGCCCCCTCTTTTCTCCTGTTCTTTTGGGATAGATTGCCTATCTTTTGAAGTATTAAGTAAAGTACAGGGAAGGTCCATAATGGTTGAAGTCTGATCCATGCTGTGATCCAATGATTTAGATCAGAGGCTCTGACATAGCTTTGAAAATCTGATAAGCCAAGCCCCCCATAATTCTTATTGGCCATCAGTTTCTTCCTTGCAAGCCTAGGATGAGAGTTGCTCCACAAATAAAATAGAACTATTTCTGCAGTTTCTGAGTAAGTGGGTAATGGGCAAGATCTAGAATACAATATTCTAAGAAAAGAAACTTTTGCAATATTAACATTTTGGCGATGGCTATGCAGGCCAAAAATGGCAATTTAATGATAGTCCAAGAAGCACACCTTACCTGATGTTTCTTAATGAGAGGGTTTAAATTAAGATTACTAAAATTATATCGAGAGGAGACTCATATGTGTTGAGATACATACGTATTGTATCCCACTTAATTCCATAATTAGCCAAAGCTTCTCATTACATGAGACAGCAAGTGTTTAGGGTCTAAAAAACTGTGTTGTTCCAATTTACGTGAAGTCCTAATAATGTTTCACACTTTTGGAATACTTGCAATATTTCAAGTAGATGTAATCATGGATTCTCTACCCATGCTATGCAGTCATCAGCAAACCACATATCTGTAAGGATGTGGGTTTTCAACATCTTAATCCTCCAATGTGCATAGTATTGTCAAATATACAGACTAAGAGATTCTACAGCAAGAACAAAAAGGAGAGGTGTCACAGGGCAACCTTACCAAATTCCTCACCTCAGATTGAATGTCTGGGATCTGGTTAAATTTCTGATATTATTAGCCATAGGGTTAGTATATAATAACTGGCACCAAAAGATTTGGGGATTCCAGACTCTTTGTAGGATATGTCACACGTCCCCTCACTGTAAGGAGCTGAAGGCCTTACTAAAATCAATAGAGTGTTGCCACAAGGATTTGTTCATTATAGCTATATTGTTGAGTATCATAGAACAGGCTAATCGCTCCTAGGATCCCTCACCTGCCTGCTACAAACCCTGCTGTGTACCATTGACAACTGTCCCTGTGACTTTCTCTAACTGAGCTGCTAGTACTTTGGCTAGAAGTATTTGTTCTGATGAAATTAGTGAAATAGGATGGTTGTTTTCTGCTTCTACTGGGTTCTTATTCTGTTAGAGTAAAGTAATAAAATGTGCTATCCTTGCCCAGTAAGGTAATGTGTCTTTTTCTTCCCTTTTTATAATGAGAGAAGGACAGGGGTTAGTTCTGAGTTTAAGATTTTAAAGATTTCTGCCAGGATGCCATCTGGTACCAGGGCCCTTCTTGAGTGTATTGCACTAATAGCTTGGTGCAGTCAGTTCTTTGCTTAATAGCTGATTCTGACTAATGGTTAAATTAGCAAAACACGAAACACAAGAACACTCCAAAAACACCAGTAAGACCCTCCATGATAGGAACCACACAGACATCAAGGATAATCAGGTCTCAAGAAATGTATTCTGCTACCTCGGCCTTTCGCCTTCAAGAAATAATGCAAGAATAAAAGCACATCCATTTATACCCCAGATACAAAGCACAAATTGATTAATAAGCCAATTAAATAATCAATTATACAAAATGTTTCATCAGGGAAGTGAAAAGAACATATTAGTACTTAAATTCACCATATAAGAAATACAAAATGTTTCATCAAAGAATTGAAAAAACATAGATTAATACTTAAGTAAAAAACTCACTTTATGAATGTTAGTAAATAAATATATTACAGGGTATAATTACTATCCAAATTCATAACCCTAGGAAATAGATTATGAAAATTAATAATCATTCTGCATTCTAATTTAATTCCCTTCTGAAATTACCACTATTAACTAAAGGTCGTGCTAACAAACTAAAGAACAAACTATCTGCTGAACCCTCATGTTTCGACATAAAGTGAGCCACCACCGGGCTCTCCATTTTGTACCTCCTAATGTCTCCCAAGTGTTCCAAGATACATATATTGACCTTTCTGGATGTTTGCCCACTATACCAGCAGGAACAATTACATCCACAACCAATGATATAAATTACACCACAAGCGTTGCATTCATAATATTCTGTGGCTGAATACAACTTCACATTAATTTTAAGTCCATTCAAATTCCTGACTCACTCACATACAGAGCAATTATCACATTGATAAGCTCCCACTCTGCCCCCCACCACCCTTTTAGAAATATTGGTGTTAAGTAGCTCCTTTAAATTATTATATCTGCCATAAGAAAAGGTGGTATGTTTACGAAAAAGAAAGCCTACTGAAACATCTTCATAAACAACATTCCAAACATGTTTAACAATTCTTTAATACACAAGGGAAAATTCCAAATATCTGGTGACAAAAAACAATTTCTCCAGACATTCATCAGTTACTACATTACATTGGGTAGCCATAGAACCAAAATGTCCCCTTCTCTGCACTTTCTGCCTGGTCCTGTGGAGAATATAATCTGTATATCTTCGAGAGCACAGACGCTCATGAACGTCATCCAGATATGAATTCCTTAACTCCTCCTCAGAAGTGTTATAAAAAATCCTTTTAAATTCCCCATAGGGCAAGGATTCAATTAAATGGGGGATGCATACTATCAGCAGGTAAAAAAACTATTCACAGAGGTAGGCTTCCTAAAAGGTTTATATTGTAACCCATTCTCATCATTCATGTAAAATTCAACTTCCAAAAACAAAATATTCCTGGCATCAATATTCCAGGTGAACTTTAAACCATGAGCATTATTATTTATAAGTTGCATAAAGTTCACTAATCCTGGGCTAAATGGCGTACTACTAAAATCCCAACAGACTATCAAAAATTTAGACAACTTAGAAATGATACAAAAAAAGTTATCCTCTTAGATAAAAGAAACTTTTACTTCCAACTCCAGCAAATGCACCAAAATAAACCACAAAAACTTTGGACTAGCATTAACAAACTACTACACCCAGACCAATCCATTACACTAAACCCACAAAGCTCTAACCTTGAGAATCCCATACAAACTGTCAATGCCTACAATACCTTCTTCACAGAGGCCATCCAAACTCTTGCCAGTCAACTATCCCCAGATAGCTCAAATCTACCAACTTCTACTACTAGCTAACTTTCTTCATTTCAGTTGTAACCAGTTCCAACTTCTCTCATTTGCTCCTGTCTCCAAAACCTAAAACCAACCACCCCTTCAGCTGACCAACTACCTGCAGAATATCTGCAAAAAGCAGCTAAAGCCATAGCCTATACAATTTCCATACTGATTAACAGAACCATAAATGAAGGTACCATCCCAACTATCTAGAAAATCTCTCACATTATCCCCCTACATAAAGGTGGTAACTCAAATGACTTTTCGAACCATTGTCCCATAGCCTTACTTTCTCCACTGGCAAAAATAATGAAAAACTGCATCCATAGGCAACTACTTTACCACCTAATCCAAAACAAATTACTTGCCAACTGTCAACATGGATTTAGGCCATTCCACAGTACCACCACTGCCCTGTTATCCTTTACAAACTGCATTAACAAAAACCGTAACAACAACATTCTTTCCTCTGCACATATTATCGATATTTCTAAAGCTTTTGATATGGTTAACAACCAGCTACTTATAAATATACTTAAATCCCTTTCACTTGAAGCACTGGCTATAAAATGGTTCCAATCATATTTAGACAATAGACTGCAGGCTGTGCTATGGGATAATAATCTATCTACCCACCTCCCCATTTCCCTCGGTGTCCCTCAAGGCTCCATATTAGGCCCACTTCTGTTCTCCATTTTTATTAATGACCTACACTCAGCAATTCCTCAAGCTTCCTGTGTACAATACGTGGATGACTCCACAATAATATGCTCAGCCACTTCTCCATCTGAACTATAGTCCCTAACCCAAAAGGCATTCAATACAGTAGAAAATGTTTTTTACAATGCTGTCTCCTCTTGAACCCCCCCCCCCAAACAAAACTTTTGCTTTTTACTCCAACCCAGAAGTCCACCCCAGTAGATTTTACATTCATATCTAATAATGGCACTATCATATCTCCTGACCCAACCACCAAACTCTTAGGAATAACAATAGATAGCAACCTTAACTTTGATACTCATATTAACAACATAATAAAAACAGTCAATAAGAAATTGGGGTCCCTGTACAGAATTAAACCCTACCTTACACCATTAACTAGAACCACTATAGCCCACACTCATTTAATCTCCACACTCCTCTATGCTTCACCTATATATACTAATCTGTCAAAAAATAACCTCAACAAACTGGCAATCTCCTACGATAATATTGCTAGATTTGCCACTGACACTCCATTTAGAACCCACCATTGTCTTAATCTAAAGCAGCTAGAATGGCTAGAGCTACAAAATCAGCTTCAATTTCACCAGCTTACTATTGCCCATAAGACCCTTTACCAACCTACCAATACTCCAATACTCTCTAGCCTCATTACCCATTACAAAAATCTTAAAAACTTACGTTCCCCCAAAAAACTACTTGTTTGTACAAGCAAATCCAACAACTTGGCAGGAGACTCTCTGTTCTCTAACACTGTTGAAAAACACTGGAACCTACTTCCCACTGATCTTTTATCACAGTCTTCAATAACACTTTTCAAACATAAACTGAAACTATATCTTAGAATACATTGGTTATGCCCCTGTACTAACCCTGACTAGCTAACCATTTTTATACTAATGGCTACTCCTCACCTTTTACTCTTCTGTACTAACTCCAGACTTCTCCTTAAATAACCAGAGACCATGATCTTGTAATTTAAGTTAATGTATATATGTATATAGAAACATCTTTTATGCATAAAACTTTTTTTAGTGTTTGTGTTAATATTGTTAAAAGTATCGTATTTTGCTAACATCATCTGTTATATTCTTGTACTGTAGCAACATTTTTTTATTGTAATTGTGTGTGTTGGAGCTTTTCTCCCCGGGCCTCTACTGAAAATGGACATGTATCCAGTTAGACTAGCCCGGTTAACAAATGTAAAATAAATAAATAAATAAAATAAATAAAAATCTGTAATAACATCATCATTACCTACACATTGAAAAAACATATCAGTTTCATATACACTTAAATCCAACAAACCATCTTCATTTGACTCAATACCCTGTGTGTCATCCACTTGTGAACTGTAATGCTCATGAAAAAACACCTTAATTTAACTTACGGCAGAAGTTTTTAACATCTAAAATAATATCAGCCAGCGAGGGAACTCTAGTCGGAACAAATTTAGCCCCTCTTAACAGTACCCTTTCAGCATTCTGTGTAATATTCATACCAGATAAATTAAGACTTTGTAACCCCTGGTTTTTCACCTTTAAAATGGCATGATTAGAGTCAGGAAAAGCAGCACGTTCACCCTCAGTCAATGGAAAGTTCATAGATGCATGAATATCAGCATAAGGTCTTACTTTTTCTTGTTGCCATTGTAATTCTGCTTCCCCCGCGTTCTTTTGGATTGGGCTTGTCCCTGCTGGCAGGACTGCTGACTTTGTATTACATTTTTTGATGTTCTTTGTTCATTTGAATCCTTGGAACATATTTCCTCAAAGGAAACACTTTTCCTGCTAATGCTGGTATCCTGATAACACAGAAGAATCACGAAAACCCTTCAGTATACGCTTTCCAAAATTTTGGTTTGTTGAAACGCCCCTTATGTTGCCAGGAGTACACCATGTTACTATCAAAGTCCCTCATATCTCTAAGTAATTTTCTTTTCTTATGATACAAAACATTTTGTTCAACCTTCTGAACCTTAATGTTGACTTCATTGAACAACTTCTAATATTTCTGGTGAGAGACCTCCGAAATGAATTTATTATGTAATTCAGTGATCTCCCCCTGTAGTTCGTCCATAATTCTAGTGTTCCTCTTAATAAGAATACGTAGCCAAGTTAATGTGCATTCCAGTGAAGCCTGCTTTCACTCAGCCAGCAAATCTCTCTCATCATCCATGAAGTCTCCAGTGGGCAGATGTTCAATCTGGTGACCTCTGGGAGTAATATTCAGGGAGACATATTTCTGCAAAAGTTTTAAATCATAAAAAGTAGTCACCTTCTTTGACATAAGTCATTCCAGTACCCCAAACCTTTCTTGTTCTCCATCCTCAGCTGTAGAAGACCAGGGGTCTGCATTGACATTCTGTGTTTTCGTTCACAAAATAGGTCAGCAAATAAAGTACCAGAAGTTGTACCTGGTAAGTCTTAGGCTTCCAAATTCATGGCAGGCAAACCAAAGGAAAACACAAAGCACAAGAACACTCCAAAAACACCAGTAGTAAGAGCCTCCATGATAGGAACCACTCAGACACCAAGGATAATCAGGTCTTGGAAAATAGTAGTAACTGTAATAGTAGTAACTGATGATTTTCTGGAAAAATTGCTTTTTGTCACCAGATATTCGGAATTTTCCCCTGTGTTGGAAAGAATTGTTAAACAAGTTTGGAATGTTGTTTATGAAGATGTTTCAGTAGCATCTATATTACCCGATCGAAATTTTAGGTTAGCGAATACCTAAACATTGACCTGGTAATATTGAAAAATTAAAACATTGAACAGCCAATTTAAAGTAGGGAATGAATTCCCTCAGCCGCAAAAAATATATATATAATAATTTAAACCAAAATAAAGTGGGGGGGGAGGCTTTGCTTCCCACACCCCCACACCCTCAACTAAATATACCAATTCTGAGATAGTTCTACATTGGGGAAAGGGGTAAAATCTGCATAATGGCCAAGGGAATTCTTTCCCTGCATTAAATCATCCGTTCTCTGTTTTTTGCTTTCGCTATTACCAGATCGACATTTAGGTATTCGCTAACATAAATGTTCGATCAAGTAATAGGAACCCTTTCAGTAGGCTTTCCTTTTCCTAAAAATATCACCTTGGCAGATATAGTAATTTAAAGGAGTTACTTAACACCCATATTTCTAAAAGGATGGTGGGGGACAGAGTGGGAGCTTATCAATGTGGTAACTGCTCTGTATGTGAGCGAGTTAGGAATTTGAATGGACTTAAAATCAATGGGAAGTTTTATTCAGCCACAGAATATTATGACTGCAACTCTTGTGGTGTAATTTATATCATCGTCTGTGGTTGTAATTGTACCTGCTGGTATATTGGGCAAACAACCAGAAAGGTCAAGATATGTATCTTGGAACAGCTGGGAGACATTAGGAGGCACAAAATGGAGAGCCCGGTGGTGGTTCATTTTATGTCTAAACATGAGGGGTCAGCAAATAGTTTGTTCTTTAATGTGTTACGTCCTTTAGTTAATAGTGATAATTTCAGAAGGGAATTAAATAAATTAGAATGCAGAATGATTATTAATTTTCATACTCTATTTCCTAGGGGTATGAATTTGGATAGTAATTATACTCTGTAAAATATTAGTTATTTACTAACATTCATATAGTGAGTTTTTTACTTAAGTATTAACGTATGTTTTTTTAATTCTTTGATGAAACATTTTGTATTTCTTATATGGTGAGTTTTATGTACTAATATGTGCTTTTCACTGCCCTGATGAAAAATTTTGCATAATTGATTATTTAATAGGTTCATAGGTGTGTACTAGGCTAATGGCCCTGGAGCCTTTACAAGCCTAGCCCATAGGATTACCCTGGCATCGTGCCACCCGACCTTAGTTTCCTGTGCCTCTGTCGAATAGAGCCACGGGAGTGATCGCCCGGGTGAATTTTCGATTTCCCATCCACTCATCAAGATTTCTCTTGAAGAAGGCCAGTGAGGTGCTCTGCTTGACATGTATGGGAAGTCGATTCCATAGCATGGGCAGTCTCTGGGTTATGAACCTGTCCCTCCAGCATGTTCTGTTGACTGTGGCAATGAGGTTGAGGTCTCTGGAGCATGTGGTGCAGAGGGATTGGGATTTCTTTATATGTAGAATTTCTAACAGAGCTGGGTCATACATGGCTTTGTAAGTCAAGCAGAGATCGCCTCTAAGTAGGCGATATGAGACAGAGAATAGTTGGAGTTTTTTTGAGTCTGTCCATATAGGACAAGTGTTTAAGACCAAGGATCTTCTTTGTGAGGTACTTTTCTGGCCTCTCCAGTTGTTGCAGGTGTCTAATGAGGTACATGCCAAATGGGGCATTGTACTCCATGATTGGCCTAATGAGTGAAGAGTAGAGGGAGACAATGACCTCTTTTTTCCTGGATCCAAAACCCTTAGTAATAAGATGTGCCACATAGAAGGACTTTCTGACCACAGTGGCAGTGTGGTGGTCAAAAGAGAGGTTGCTGTCAACCTGTGTTCCCAGAGCTCTTATAACGCCTTCTTGTTCAGTGGACTACCATCGATGTGGTAGTTCATGGGAACTGTTTTTTTTTCCAAAGGGGATGACAGCACATTTTTGGCATTGAGCTTAAGGCCATGGTTCTGACACCAGTCGGTCTCTGTGAGGCCTTTCTGTAGGATGTCAACATTACATTGGGAGTTAATAATGGCTCCCAACTTGCAATTGTCTGCAAACTTTGTTAGGCAGAGTCCCGTTGCATTGGACTGGACTTCTGAGAAGTAGATACCAAACAGAAGAGGACCCAGGACCAATCCCTGTGGGACTCCACTCTCGACTGGTCGGCAGTCTGACTTGGAGTCAGCTACTTTCACACTGTAGATTCTATCTGTAAGCCAGTTTGCAGCCCACCTAGTGATATAGGGGTTGATGCCTAGCTTAGTGAGTTTTTCTATGATTCCTGAGTGGGGAATGGTATCAAAGGCCTTGGCCAGATGAAGGTAGTCTGTATGAATCACCTTGCTTTCATCCACAGTTCTGGTGACTGACTCAAAGAAGTCAACCAAGTTGAGCAGGTATGGTATACCTTTCACAAAACTAAACTGTGTGGGATCCAGAGTTTGGAGATTCCCTATATCCTTGTTTATTAGGTCTATGATGATGTGTTCCATAGCTTTGCATATCAGACTTGTCAGGCTAATGCAGCGATAGTTCCCAGGGTCTGCAGTTGCTCCTCCTTTGTGGAGAGGGATGACTATAGCAGTGCACCATTCTGTAGGGACAAAGCCTGAAGTGAAGCTGTGATTGAACAGGGCACACCGGTGAGGTGCCAGTTCACTCTGTAGTTCATGTAGAACACAACCAGGGATATTGTCAGGTCCCATAGAAGCTGTATTCTTGGCCTTGGACAGTGCTGTTTTAACCTGTGCAGTAGTAATACTGGATGCCTGGTAATCTACTGGTATTGTGATTGGTCCTTTGGGGGGAGGGGGTAAAGTTGGCACTGAATCTATCGGCCAGTATATTGGCAATATCTGTTGGCTCAGTATAGGAGGTACCATTGTGCAGTAGCTCAGAGCAAATCTGGATATTACCGTGGAGGTTCTTTGCATAACTATAGAAGGCCTTGTGGTTGTCTTTACTATCTGCTGCAATTCCGTTTTCATAGCTAGGTTTAGAAGAGGATTTGATGAGGGATCTCAACTTTTTGTTGAGGCTGATAAGGGAGTTTTTCTAGTCTTGGGACTTCACTTTATTTTGCATCAGTTTCCTCCTTCTGTTGTAGAGTTTGTTTATGGCAGGGAACCACCAGATTGCCTTCCTTTTGGCTTATTAATCAATTTTTGCTTTCTATCTGGGGTATACATGGATGTGATTTTATTCTTACATTATTCCTTGAAGGCAAAAGGCCAAGGTACCAGAATAAATTTTCTGAGACCTGATTATCCTTGGTGTCTGTGTGGTTCCCATCATGGAGGCTTTTATTACTGGTGTTTTTGGAGTTTAATTGTTAAATTAGGTCAGTTACTTGTTCAAGTAAAGTCTTTCCAGAAGTGCTCTAGGAACCTAGGTGGTTCTCCATATACGTTTTGGTAAAATAACCATATGGTATCATTAATTTCAGAAGATGAATAGACCAATTGTTGGTCTATCTTTCTCAGACAAAGCATGGTTTAGGCCTTTTTTCTCTTTCATAATTGGTGTGCCACCAACTTTGGGGTGCCTTGGGCTGCTGATCTGCTTGGCCAAGTAAAAAGGACTTAATCTTTTGCACTGTTGTTGTAAGGAAAAAGTGAAGCTCTGACCTCTTTTTCTAGTGACATCAATTTCCTGTGACATCATCAGACTTAAACAGCCCATGTCTTAAGTAATGTTGAATAAGTAATGCTACCCTGTTATTATGTACTATCAACTTATCTTGACTCCCTCTACATTACTGTTTTATAGGTTCACAGGTTCATTGTTAAATACTGGGCTAATGACCTCCATGGCCTTTATAAGCCCAGCCATGCAATCCAACTCATTTGTGTCCTATGTATTATATGTGTTTATTAGGAGACAGTATGTTAGGGAGCTTCTAGAGGTTATATGAGGGGATGTATGTTAGTTTGGGCATTACTGTCTGCCTCTGTCTGCCAGAGACACGAGGGTCAGACCTGGGATGAATTTTTGATTTCCCATCCATTGGTAAAGTTTACACTTAAATAGAGTTAAAAATGGACTCTGCTTCAAATGGATGGGGAGCCTGTTCTACAGCATGAGGATCCTCTGAAATATATATCTGTTTCACCATGTCTAATTTATGCCACAAGCAAAAATGACATCCTTATAGCTTGCGGTTCTGATTTTGTTGGGTTTCAGATGTGCAAAAGGTCCATTAGAGCAAAATCTGGGGGTGATGCCTTGTATGCCAGGCATAGATCACCTTTTAGTAACCTGTAAAAGACAGAGTATAAAGGTAAGGCTTTAAGGTAATCTGTATATGACAATGTGTTTATACCCTGAATTCTCCCGGTAAGGAACCTAAGTGGCATTCCAACTGTTGCATATGTTTGGTCAAGTATATGCAAAAGGAGTATTATACTCACTGATGAGTCTGATAAGAGCTGAATAAAGTGGTGCTATGACTTCCTTGGACCTGGATGCCATGCTCATACTTATACATTGGGTGACATGGAATAATTTTCTTACTACCTTGGTTACATGTTTGTCAGTGGCCAGATTATTGTCTACATATATTCCCAGATGCCTGACTAATGGTTCAGCTCTTAGGGGGGTGTCTTATCGATGGAGTAATTAGCATGGTGGCAATTTTCCCAAAAGGCAGTAGAATGCATTTCTTGGCATTGAGTTTTAGTTCACGAGTATAATTTGTAAAGTAGTGCCATTTACTGGTCACTTCAACATCATACCTCTCAACCTCTTAGAACAGGAAATCTGGGCAAAGCCATAAATAATGGGGTGACAAAGGCCCAAAAATAGGGACATTTTTTAAATATTGCTCTCACAGACTTAAAAAGTTGATAGAATAACACATTTTGCATTAGCATGAATTTTCTGAACTCTGATACTCAAATGTCTCTCATTATTTTTGGACTTCAATCCTCAATGACTTGCCAATGAATTGCCAGAAAACCACAATTTTATGAGAGACAGCCCAAAAATATGAGGCAAAAACTTGATATTCTGCGAAAATCTGTACAGTTGAGAGGTATGTTCAACATCCTCCCCTGCAGCTGTCTAGACAAACCAGCTCTTAATCTGTGACAATGTATCTAGTTGCTTTTAATAAATACAAGTCTACCCTATTATATCTCTTATATGGTGACCTAAAATAATTGATATAGGCTAACAACACCCTACAGTGGCCCAAGAGCATGTCTGTTGTTATCCTGACCATATTTACATTACCGTGTAACATATTATTACAAAGGAAAAAGTAAAGTCAACTTTTCATAGTGTTTTTATAACAGCTACTTAAATTAAAAAGTCTTCCTGCTGGCCAGAACCATTCTGCTTAGGGGGGAGGGAAGTATGGAGAAGGACCAGAACCATTATGCTTAGCAGGGGAAGAGGGGAAGTGTGGAACAAGGAGTAGAATCCTTCTACTTAGGAGGGGGAGATGGGAAGTGTGGGACAATGACCAGAATCATTCTGCTTAGGAGGGGGAGAGAGAAGTATGGGAAAGGACCAGAACCATTTGCTTAGGAGAGGAAGAGGGGAAGTGTGGAACAAAGACTAGAATCCTTCTGCTTAGGAGGGGGAGAAGGGAAGTCTGGGACAAGGATCAAAAACCATTCTGTTTAGGAGGGGAGAGAGGGAAAGTGTGGGACAAGTCAAAATTGATGATGGTCACATGCAGTACAAGTGAAGCAATAGAGGTCTGTCCTTACCTCTATCCTACACTTCCCTACACTGCCCATTTTAGCACATTTCAAGATGCATGTGGCAATAGGGTGCAAGCTTAGAATGAGGGTTTATAGTAACGCCTTATAAAAAGAACGCACCTTGAAAAGACAAAGTGAAAATGTGAGACACAGGCATAACTTACTAGCACATCTGTATAGACATGAAGCTAGAAACCTAGATGATTATAAACCAATGTAAGCTTACTTTTAAAACTTCAGTATTTGATAATAAAAAAATAAAACAATTCACTCTAGATCACAAGTTGGCAACAATCTGTGCACTCTATCAATGCTTAGTTTTCCCTGATATGTCCTTCATCAATGCGGGAAGTTCCATCCTGCTGATGACCCATAGGAATGGAAGGAAAATGGAAAAATGCTAATTGAAGGACATTCACCTATTAGCAATGAAAAGCCCATGAAGATACCCCCTCACATTGGGGTAGTTCCTGTAGTAACCAATGCCACTACCTGAATTAAGGCTGCCTGGTCATTGTCTTTTTCAGCCTGTTCTAGTTTTTGTTGGAAGGGATCCAGCTTGATAAAATATATTGAATTTTCCTTCTCTTCCTCAAAACGTTCTGTCAGGGAAGAAATCTATTTGACTGAAGCACTGAAAAATCTGAGTGTCATCTATTATGTGACCTATCCTCTTAGTCCTTACAACTGTCCAACTAGGTTGATGTGCCCTTTCATTTTTTTTCTTCCCCAGCGGAAGGCCATTAGCAACCAGAGAGTGTTGTATTTTGCACCTGGGGTCTATATGCTATCCCACCTTGCTATAAGTCTGTTATGGTATAGGAGATTGCTGAGCCAAGAAACCTTCAGCCTCGGCAGGAAATTCAAATGCCATTTTAGTTGTAACTTTCTGAACTTTTAACAGAGATGCAAATTTAAGTTCCACTAAATATCCCCTTTCCTTGAATTTTCTTAATATCACGACAAAACATTTCCACTTACTAAATAATAAAGGATTTAACAAATAAGGACATAGGTAACCTAAAAACTCTCAACCCAAGTCATTTCAAATTTGTTAAGGGCATATCTTGCTTACTTAACCTGGCTGCCTTTTCGAAGAGGTTACTGAAGCAATGGATGAGGGCAAATCAGTACACACTCCATATCTAGACCTCACAAAGGCATTTAAAACCATCTCACACTCAGGTATCCTAGATAAACTATTCCAGCTTAATGTTAATCTCTATGTAACGCATTGGATAGCAAACTGGCTCACAAACAGAACCCAGGAAATTAGAGGGGGCTGCTCTTCCTCTTCCAGAAGACACCAGGGTTCTACCCTTGGACCATTCCTTTCTGGCATTTACTTCTTGGAGGTCAAAGTTACCGTTAAGGGTTCATGGCAGACCAAATTTGCAGATAACTTTATGCATAGTGCCATCATTAACTCCCCAGAGGACATCACAATCTTCCAAGAGGACCATTCTCAAGCCAATAGCTGGTGTCAAAATGGACCAAAACTGAATACCAAGAAATGTATAATATTATCCTTCAGCAAGTCCCTTGCAACTATCACATTGACAACACACCACTAAAAATTCATCCAGTAGTTAGGACCCTTGGAACCTATCCAGACAATGAATTGTACCGTGTATCGACTGTTGTAAGAAAGTGCTTTTTCATTGCCCAGCTCATTACTAAGATTCTGCTGTCCTGGTCCAGGGATGTGATCATTCCACTGTATTCCACATTTTTAGGCTGATGATTGAGTGTAATGCCCCCTATGGTATGTAACTGGCCAAACATCTAACACAACTCAAATGCCCACAATGCCTCAACAACAGCCCCCAAATGCTGTAGGCCTATTAGTCTGCTAGCATTACCTGTAAAGCTATAGAATACATGATCAATGAACTAATTAACATCAACAGCATAGGGGACCTCCAGACCCCTCAACCCCAATCAATTTGGGCATAAGGACAGGCCATACCTACTACAATAAATATTAGGACATATGCCTGATTAAGACAAGATCTTTGTTTAAACAATATCAGAGTTGCGGTTTTTGATATTTCTGTTTGCAAAGAAACATTTTTGCACCAACAAATGATCTAGGTAATAAGGGGAAAGCAAGCAAAATCTGAGGGTAATGCTACTCAATGCTAGAAATCTAAATCTCAAAATGCACTCACTCGAGGCACTCCTTAAAATGAAGAACATCGGCATCTGTGCAGTGACAGAGATCTGGCTCAAGGCTCCAGAGAGCACCCCTGCATTACCAGGCTATAATTCATACCACACCTTTCAGCCACCTAACCTGGACTGAAACACTAAAGGCAGAGGTGTGTCCATATTCATTAAGGATATCCACACCGCCAGGCTAGTTGCTCAGCATAATGCATCCGAGATTATCCAACTGACTCCCACTCCTCATTTCTTGATACACTGGAAAATATTAGGGTACAATCTAACACCCTAATAATGGGCGATTTCAACTACCCCACCATTAAAAAAATACTCATGTGCCAACTCTTTTGCTCAATGTTTTCTGGAATTCATAAATTCCAACACCTTGGATCAACTTATCCACACCCCACCAGGGGCAGCAGTATCCTAGACCTTGTCATTACCAACATGGATGACTGGTGTTCCACACCAGAGGTCAATTCCTCATTGGTCAGATCTGACCACAAGCAAATCACCCTAGACATCCACATCCCACCCCCACCTCCATTAGGGAAACCACCGTAAAAAAATTCTCCAAAGCCAACTTCACACTTCTTAAGACAGAAGGGACAAACTTCACGACACCCATGCAGAAGGACAATAGAGGTACGACTGCTGAATCCTACACAAATGCACTTTATAAGCACTTACATTATAAAATCCTCCAAAGCTAGTTATGAAAACAAATTCACCACTGTTTCTAAAGACAACCACAAAGCATTCCATAGCTATGTCAACAATCTCAATGGCAACACTCAGATCTGCTCTGAGTTACAGCACAATGCCACTAAATATACACAACCAACTGATATTACCAACATCCTGGCAGATAGGTTCAGTGCTAACTTTACCCCCCCTCACCCCCTAAAAGGCCCATCTCTATACCAGAAGAATGCAAAGTTCCTGTAATCATGGCTGCACAGGTAAAAAGCAGACTCTCCAAAGCCAAGAACACAGCATCCATGGGACCAGACAACATCACAGGCTGCATTCTACATGAACTACAGAATGAACTGGCACCCCACCTAAGTACCATGTTCAATCATAGCTTCACCTCAGGCTTTGTGCCACCTGAATTGTGCACAGCGATGGTTATCCCACTCCACAAAGGGGGATCCACCATGGACCCCGGGAACTACCGCCCCATTAACATGACAAGCCTGATCTGCAAGGCCATGGAAAGTATCATCATGGAAGTTATAAACAAAGACATTGGTAATCTCCAACACTGGACCCCACCCAGTTCCGGTTTGTAAAAGGCAGATCATGTCTGTTAAACCTGATAGACTTCTTTGAAGCAGTCACCAAAACCATAGATGAGGGTAAGGTGGTTCACACAGCCTATTTAGATCTCACCAAGGCTTTCGACACCATCCCCTACTCTGGAATTATAGATAAACTCACTAAACTAGGTATAAATCCCTATGTCACAAGATGTGTTGTCAACTGGCTCACTGACAGAACCCACACTGTGAAAGTATCAGACTCCAAATCTGACTTCAGACCAGTGACAAGTGGAGTACCACAGGGTTCAGTCCTGGATCCTCTCCTGTTTGGTATCTACTTCTCTGAAGTACAGGCTAACACAGAAGTTCTTTGGCTAATGAAGTTCATGGATGACTGCAAACTAGAAGCCATAATTAAAACTCCTAACGATGTGGACATCCTACAAAAGGGCCTCACTGAGACAGATGCCTGGTGTCAAAGCCATGGCCTCAAGCTCAATGCCAAAAAGTGCATTGTCATCCCTTTTGGTAAAAACTCTGTACCCATGAACTACCACATAGGCAGTAGTCTACTTAACAGTGAAATTGTGATAAGAGACCTTGAGACACTGGTGCACAATAGTCTCTCCTTTGATAATCACATCGCCACAGTAGTCAGGAAATCCTTCTATGTGGCACACCTCATCACAAAAGGTTTCTCATCCAGGAAAAAAGAGGTAATTGTTCCCCTCTACTCATCATTCATGAGACCCATTATAGAGTACAACGCTCCTTTTGGTATGTACCTCACAAGACATCTACAACTGGAAAGGCCACAGAAATACCTCACAAAGAGGATTACTGGCCTCAAACAGATCCCCTGTGCAGACCATCTAAAAAACTCCAGCTTTACTCAATCGCATATCCCCTACTCAGAGGCGATCTCTGCCTAACATACAAAACTATGTCAAACCCAGAGTTATTGGACATGCTCCACTTAAAGAAATCCCAATCCCTCCAAGCTATATGCTCTAGGGACCTAAACCTTGTCACCACAATAAACAGAACATGCTGGAGGGATAGATTCCTGTCCCAGAGACTTCCCATACTCTGGAACAAACTACCTATCTATATCAAACAAAGTCCCTCATTAGCACTCTTCAAGAAAAATTTTGATGATTAGATGGGAAATACAAAATGCACCCTGGGGATCACTTCTGTGGCTCTGCTTGACAGGGCACAGGAAAATAATTTTCTTGGGTGGCGAAAGCCAGGGTACCTTTTTGGCTAGGTTTATATAGGCCCTAGAGCCAATAGCCTAGTACCTACCTATGAACCTATGAAGTATTAAGCAGTTTTTACATGCCCCTACCCCTCAGTGTTCCAGAAATTTCCCTGGCTGCCCCCCAACAATTTTTTTACATAAACAACTACAAGGAAGATATAAAATTAGCAAAAGGTGAAACAATTTTTTTCCACTCCATAGTCTAGATTCATAAACAGAAAGACAGAGAAATGAAATAGCCGACCCTCTTTCCTCCAGTAACCATCAATGTGTTTGTTGAGATCCAACATAATATAGTCAAAGTTGGGATATTTAGGGCAACAGGTTATGATCGCCAGATGAAAATGAAAATAAAAAAATATGACAGTAGGAAACAGAATTTGAGAACTATGAACTGTTTCTTGAGTTCCCCAAATAATCATCATAGAGTTGATTTAGAGATTAGCTTGTAAGATTAATGGTATAAGCTACTAATGAGTTTTACCTATATTTCCTAGGTTTCAATCTCTCAGTCTCTCCTTAAGGGTACTCCTTCTGGGTCACCCTTAAAAGCAGGTTCTAGTACCTGTTAGGTTCACCTGGCTAACAAAAAAAATAAATAATTCACGACACCCATTGCAAGTTGCCTAGCATGAGCTAAACAAATGCTTCTGCTCAGGAAGTCTGCCACATGCTTGTGAGCTTCTGCAACTGTGTGAAGGTAAGTTAAAAGTTAGAGCCTAACTGAAGCTGTTTATAGTTTCACATCTCATGCTTGTAATATTTTGCGTTTTAAGCAAAAGGTTCCCTTAGTACCTCGGGTGACTTCAAGTGAAGAGAAAGGGTAGGTTTTGAAGAAGTCCTGAATGATGGGATGAAAGTGCTTAACCGTGTCTGTTCCTTCAAGTTTTTTATTTATCAGACTTGCAGTTTTGTGTTTATTATTTCATTACTGATCTACATTACAGTTTGTGCTTGGACTCTCTGGGTGTTTAAAGTGGAATACATCTGCTGGAAGGGTGTTGTGCTACTACTAGAGCTATCACAGTTATTGCAGTGTGATACTATCACACAAGCTAAGGGAACTGTCTTTTCTCTTCACCTGAAGTCACCCGAGGTACTACATGAGCCTTTTGCTTCTTCCTAGTTTTGCTTTAGCTGCATGGACACACGCTGGTTTTGAATTTTTAGATTTTGTGTTTTTTTTCCGCATTCAGCTGGTTTTGTACATGTTGATCTGAACATTTTCTGGAAGAAGACTTAGATAAAAAAATTTCAGAAGGAAAATGATGTTCTTTTCTTGAAGTTTATGAGACGGGATCTCTGAGCTTGTGATCAACTCTGAAAGTCTGTGGGTGAACATAGTGTTATGTATCTGCAAATACTTTATAAACAGGATCTGTTGTGAAGAAAGGCATTCCCTTTTGTAAATTCAGACTGTGAGAGCATCAGTGAAACTCCTTTGTAGTGGCCAGTGTAAATAGGATTGATTGGCAGAAAGAGTCTAAGAACAGATTTATAGGTTCTCTAGTGGCCCCAGAGGATTCCTCATGTGTACTTTTGTACAAAAAAACACAAGAATGCATAAGGATAATGTAGTTTAAAGGCAGGCCATCTCGCAGACAGTAACAGTTCTTGGTCCCTGCCAAACCATGTATGTGGTAGACATGAGAGGGTGTGTGCAGCAATGTGTACCTCCTCAAGGGAAGACACCGCATAAACAACATCTATCAACATGCATGTAGCCACCAAAGAGGTTTTCTCTCTGTTTCTGCTATTTGGATCATAACTGCTGGTTTCCATTGCCCAGTTTTGTGCTGCAAATATTCCCCATTCCCCTAAAACTATTGACTTTCATGTCTGTAACAATAAATAAATAAAACAAGGCACTGTTTTGCTTTTCTGTTTCTTTCTTTTTTGTGTGGATATTTGACTTAAAAGTTGGTGATATCAGGTGTTTGCTTATATTTGCCAAAAAGGAACATGATCTACTCATCATGTGTTGAGCTGGTGATTTTTGATAATCAACTGGAATGTCCCTGTACTCAAGCAGATTCAGATATGCCTCTTTCCTCTCCGCATTTGCCTTGTCAGGCAGTAGCTCAACAACCATGGCTGTCTTTTTGGCTAATCCATTGCTTTCTGGTATAGTGGACTTGTGATACATGTAAAACTTCATATAGTTTGCATCTGTCTTATATACCATTTTCAGGTATATTTTTTCTGGAATACCATATCCAGCAAAATTTCTATAAAATGAGTTGAGAAATACAAGAAGTCATCTTCTGATGATAAAAAAGCTACTGTAAAAGTAAACAACAATTTTCTTTTTTATTCAAGGAAGGTATTCTGTAGTGAGAACTTACATATCCTGTTTGGAATAACATGCAAAATCATTGGTTGTCTTAGATTTGCATGTCTTTTCTTAGCACATTTCAAACATCTTTCAATCTATTTATTTATGTCTGGCCTGCTCAAAACATTTCTAACCCTTTATTTACATTTTTACATCCTCAAACGGCCAGCTTAGCTATGACGAAGCATTTCTTCATGCAAAGTAGTGTTTAACAATTGCTTTTTTCTCTTTAGCAATATGTCATCTGTCTTTCAAATTTCATCACTGTGATTCTATTTTCAGCTGCACTATTCTTACACTTAAAATATTGTTAGACTTGAAGACTACCCAAACGAGCAGGTGGCATGGCCATTACATTTTCAAACAATTTGCAACTAAGTCTCTGTTCCAGGACAATCTCCTCATTCTCCATTGCTGAAATACTAGCCTTACAAATCAACAGCCATAACACACTTTGCATCATAGTTCTATACATTCCCTCCAGCCACATGACCAAACTGCCCATAATTTCATGGGCTTCAGTGACTATATCTCATGGAACCATCATCTTAGAGGATGAAAATGCAATTTTGACTTTCCTAGGCCATTTATCTTCCACACCCAACCAAAACATCTTCTCCTCCTCCTCATCTTGCTGTGACCAGTACAACATCACCTGACTAATTAGTGCCCATGCTAGGTTCAGCAAAACCAGTGATAACGTAAATAGTCATAGACTGGATTGTAATCAATAACCCAGAAAACATAATACATTTTTGAATTAAAAAAAAAATGTTTGACACAGTGGTCAAATACTCGTAATTCAAAATAAATATTTAAAAAAATCAAAGAAACAGCAAAAACGACAGTCTTTTCAACAATGCTGCCTCAAATCTTACTAAACACAGCTCCAATCCTCCACCTACTAAAAACTCTACTTTATTTTCCAGCCTGTACCCACCTCCATGATAAAGCAGTGACTCACCAAACTAAAACCAATGCAGCCCCTGACAACCCATCTGCAGAATACCTCAGACTAGCTGATGATTCCATTACTTACCCTGTTGCTATCCTTATAAACAGAATTATACAGGAATTCCTGTCCCGTACCTCATGGAAACAATCCTATATCATGCCACTATGCAAAGGTGGCCACTTAACTGGACTCTCTAACTTCAAAGCCACTGCTGTATTCTTTCTGTTTGTCTAAGATAATTGAGAAATGCATCCACTGTCAGCTACTAGAGTATCTTTCAAACAACAACCTCCTTTCCCCATTCCAGCATGGACTTCACTCCCTCCAACAACACTGACACTGCTCTTCTATCTTTCCATAATACTATTCACAAACACAGAGAGGAATATTGCATTGTGTTGTCACTGTTTCTTGATGTGTCAAAAGATTTTTGTATAGGTTTACACTCAAACCTCCTCTCCTGACTTTTTTCACTTGTTCTCTCCCCTCATTCCTAGAATTGTTTAATATTTATCTTAGTAATAAGGCTGAAAGTGCAAAATGGCAACAATCCAAATCACCCTTTCCTCTAACATCAGTTGGAATCCCTCAGTCTCAATATTTGGTTCCCTGGTTTTCAGTATATTTATCAACAACCTTTCTCGTGCTTCCACTCACTCAGCCCTTATACAGTATGTTGATGATTTAGCCATTACCCATAAAGCCAAATCAATCCCTGGGTTCCAGCACACCATCCAGCTCTCCTTCATCTCTGCTGAAGCTTGGCACAAACAGGCCAGCCTTGTACTAAACCCTAAGTAACTTAAGTTAGTGCTGTTAACTCCCAAGTCAAACTGCATTGTAAAAAAATCATTTTCTTCAGGTGTAATCCCTCCTTTTTCTTAATAAAAAAAAATTCCTTCACAGAATGCAGCAATAAAGATCACAGCTTTTTGCTGTTTAGCGAGTATAAAATAAAAAAATAAGTGAATGTGTGTGTGTGTGTGTGTGTGTGTGTGTGTGTGTGTGTGTGTGTGTGTGTGAGAGAGAGAGAGAGACAGAAACTAAGAGAGAGTAAATGAGAGAGAGAGCGAGAGGCACATTATAACAGTCAGTCAGTCCATCAGCAAGCATTCCCTTTGAATTAAAAGGTATGAAACTCTAATTTCTGGCATTAATGACTGACTTTAATCCTCAGTGATTTACCAGAAAATCAAACATTCTACATGAAAAGAGAAGCACTAAGTGGCAAAATCAATGACAGCAAAGAGGCAGGGAGTGGGGGTGGTTACAACGCATTGCATTCTTTGACTTTTTTCCATTTATTTGCTCACAGAGAACCTCTGAAGTGTATGTACTTAAAATGGCTTTAACTGCTGGGTAAGTGTGTGTGTGTGTGTGTGTGTCTTTGTGTAGACTTGAAATACTTACATAACTCATATTTTGGATGTAAAATAGTTCCTCCAACAACTATTACATATGTTATAGCAAGTCTGAAACATTAAGCAAGGACTCTATTTTGTTTAAAAAATATTAAAAAATATATAATAATAATAATAATAATAATAATAATAATAATAAAATAAAAACAAATGAAAAACAAGTTAAAATAATGCTCATTCTCTAAGCAGAATAATGCCCTCCAGGGTGTGTGCTATTGGGAAAATATCTCCCTTCTAGGGGTGAAGAGGCCCTCTGCCTGTGGTATTAGCTGCCACAACATCATCTGGGTGGATGTTATTTTCCTAATAACACACACCATGTTGGGCCTTACTACTTGTATAACTAACAAAAACCCAAGGAGAAGGCCTTGCCTGTTTCAATATAGCTGAAAGGACAAACTAGACCATTTTTTAAGCTGGGAATGGGACCATTGTGGGTTCTTTTAGCATTGGGTATTCTTTATTTGAAACACACATTTTCATTGGTGTCTCTATTGGCACTTGTCCCACAGACATTAATTCCATTTTGCCTTTACCAGCATCATTTAAACTGTTATTTGCTTATGCCAGTATCAGTTATAGCTCCATGGGCTACACTAAAATCATTTTTTTCTCTATCAGCTTCACATCCCACAAGGAAACATGCAGTTTGAGAAGCTAAGGGATAAAAAATGCTCTTTCAGAGAAGTAATACCTCCCACTTGTATTGTTCTTTTGAGGAAGCAGACCCAATAAAGGTCTCATAGAATAAAATCGTTAACACCACCACATGTGAAGAATAGCTGTCTTTCTTTGGTGGAGAGTAACGGTAACTTCATCTGCGAAGCTGTGTTTATTCAGCCATTTCTTGTGCAGCAGTTTTCTTCCTTGCAAAAATAATGCTGGTCTTGGTGACTGTAAAGTTATCGATGTAGGTAACACAAGGAGCCCATATATACAGTACTGGCTTATTTACTTATGTTCTTATAAACATACCTCTCAACCTCTTAACACAAGAATTCTGAATAAAGCCATAAATAATGAGAAGCATGCTTATCAGTGATAAGCCATCGGTCACTTGGCTGCATTTGTGATTAATATTTTGAATCCTAATCATGGGGGTGTCTGTGTCTGTTGATTTTTTTTTTTTTTTTATGGAAGCTGAAAAAAAAAAAACATCATTCTTCACAGTCTTGTGCCTTAAAGATATGTCTTCTCCCTCAGAGTCAGTTAATAAAGGTGCTTGTCAAATAGCTCCTAAATATTTACATGCAGTGTTTTCAACTTAGGGCCTGACCATGACACAGGAAGCTGTGAACTATGTACAGACTTAATAAGTCCATCAAACTTAGGAGACTGAAGACTTTATGGTTCTATTTCACTTGAATAAGATAACAAAGACTCAAGAAACAGTCAGGAAAGAAAGTCTCGAATATGCAAAAGGAAGAGTCGAAATTCAAGATGGAGGAAAAGAGAGAGGGGAAAGATGGAAATGATCAAAAACACGTGGCTAAAGAAGCTACTTCAGATAATCTTACAAAAATATAAGTCTCTGTAAAGTACCCTTGAGGACAGTCCTTCTACTTCAACAGTTGCCAGCTAAGGGGTACAAAAACCCTTCAGAAAACCTCCTACATATGACTCACCAGTTTTGTTACATCCACCACTGAAAAAAATGCACCACCAACATTGGTTCCTGCTTTTTTAACCAGCAAAGGTTATTTTTACTATTGCAGGAGGTTTGTGAATAGGAATTAGAATGTATTTTTGTATAAATATTGACATTTCAGGGCAGCAATATGGATTGTCTAATGTTCATTCGTTCAGAAAACATTATTTGCCTGAAACTCAGTTTAGGGCTAGGTTTGGTACAATCTTGTTACAAGGATTCTACAACTGTCCATCTCCCAGATATATCTCTTCCTGCTTGAAAGGCTGTGATTTACTGTTACATCAATTCCCCCAAAAGCAAAATAGTATGGCTGTATGAAATACTTGCCATAAAATTAAATCTTCAAGGAGAGGTCACTGTAACAGTAAACCTTCCCATCCTCCTTTTCCTTGAAGAGCAAATTGCATATATCTTACAGTCTGATTTTTTTTTTTTTTGCCTTTACTTAGTTTAGACTATATCCTTTTATTTTGTTACACTACACCATTATAATATTGCACCTAGTCACAATACAGATTTATGTAACACACACGCGCACACACACACACACACACACACACACACACACACTTCTTTCATTGTAGGCTCTAGACTTGATGAACTGAAGAGGGTGCGTACCAACTATATAGATCACCTCACATCACTTACATTAATACCTGCACTGGCATAAGGCCACAGTTAGTCTTTGTATGGAAGAAAACTTATATACAAAAATGCTGGAATAGAATAATCAATGAATAAACCCAAATGTTACGATTTACTGTTATTAAGATTCTTTCCCCAAAAACCTGCTCGCAGAACTGCACTCCCTCCTACTCATCGAACTGCATCTTCTCCTGCCATAGTCACCCTCTGCTCTATATATTTATTTATTTAGCTTCTATTCCATAACCAGGGAGGTGGGCTAGTCTACTGACCAGTTTAAACCATGGCCCAGGGTCATTAGAACAGTATACAAATTACAAAAAAATGAGTTATATAAAAATTAAACTGACACTAAGTGCATAAGTGGAGAATACAGTACTTAGAATATATTCGCAATGTCAAATGGCTGAAACATCCAACAGCATTACATTGATCACAAAAGGTCAAAACTCACAACGCCAAAAACCTTGGCACACATTCTATGCAGGGGTCAAGTCCCCCTGTATCCCAACAACCCCCCTGATAATTATATATACCATCTTCTGAGATCATGCTACAGTAAGAAAAGGGGAAAAATACAATTTCCTGCTATACCATGATTTCATATGCATTTTGATTTTCTGTGTTTTTGCAAGCTGTAATGTTGTTCATTCAGCCTTTCAGCTTTATGCCTGTACACCTTATAAAGTATATATAACATGCTTATAGTAATATACCACCATATACACAGGCAGACCAAGATTACCAGAGTTAGAAGTGCTTGAAGTAACTTAGAGAGGTTTTGTTTCCTCCAGATGATCTATTGAGCGACAGAATTTTAAAAGTGAGTTATGAAAGACTGGTCTTTTTCTCCAACAGGAAGTTAACAATGTTCCTAAAATAAGAACCTCAAGAAGTTATCCCTTCCAAACATCTCATCAAGTTATTCCTTCCAGACATGCATATACACACACACACACACACACACACACGCACACACACACACACACACACACACACACACACACACACACACACACACACACACACACACACACACACGCACACACACACACACAGAAGCGCATGCAAAATTTGAGTGTTCTGATAACTCCTACACTCATCTTTCCCTCCACCCAGATTCCCAAGCATCGAACCTAAAGAAAGCAGGTAAATGGTGGGCATGTGTCACTGATAGAAACTCATTAATGACTTAATGTTTACCTTAAGGCAGCTGGACCACAGCAATCTACTTTTAAACATGAATGCTCATCCCTTTCCTCAAATTCGGAGTCCAAGATCAGAAATAAATATGGAAACACAGTACATACTTCCATATGCTTGACTCTTCTTAACCATGTGCAAC
>NC_056744.1:1598115982-1598193482 GCF_019279795.1 Protopterus annectens | reverse complement strand
AATGGCTGTTAACCCTTCTGTGACAGCTACAGGCATCACTTTATGCGGGCATAGTTACACTCAAACATTGTTTAATAACCTTGAAGCAAATACTAAGGATGTCTGTGTACCATCCTGGAACTTAATCCATGGAACAGCACTAGCTCTCTATAGTAAATCATTGTGTTTCAATGTAGTTAGCAAAGGATCAGAGTAGGTTACCATTTCATCTGACATGATCATTTCCTTTAACTTCTTACTTTTTCAATTTCCTTTCAGAAACATTTTGTTGCAATCATGTAATGGTTGTAGTATGCAGTTATAGTCAGATGCATTCAGGTTTATTCTGCTTCTGTAAAAACCCATGAGAATAGTATAACGTCAGCTAAAACATGCACTGGGACCTTGGTGTTTGCAGTACAACCTCTCTATTTTTAATATGTATAGGTCATTCATCCAAGTTACATGCATCCAATACATTTCAGCATTGAAAAAAAATCTCACTGATTTTTATTTATGCATTTATTTTTCTTTTAGCCTATGTTCTGTTAAGACTCTACAAATTATCCAGGTCCTACTCTTCATTACTCACCAATACCATGGCTATATCTTTATAACACTGCATACCAGGAAATTCTTGAAGTAACTGGTTCATTACATTATGTCAAAAGCAGATACAGTCACCATTATAAGAATCAGTATGTTATACAAGAAACAGCTTTCTGCACGTTAACTATCAGTAATTATTTGGAAGAATCTTCCTTCTTGGTCTGCATATATGCCTGTTTTCAAAAACATCTGCCAATCTGCCAGTCAGGTGCATTGAACTATTTTATATCCTTGCAACTGAATAAAACTCAATCTTTTGTACGAGATTAAATATAACTTTGAAATCTCTACATATTAAGGCATCCTCTGCATTAAATTTCCTAAGCCTTGATTCTGTAAATGTGGTCCATCCTCTGCTGTGTAATTTGGATGTACTTTTATGGCCTGTACCCTTTGCAAATAATGTTCTGTCTTTCGTACTAAGACATATAAGGAACTCTTTAGCTGAAAATGGTCAGCTTAGATCAGTGCTTTATCCAAATAAACATAAATAAATACACACATATCTGCATGCATATAAATACATGCATGTGTTACCCAGAGCATCTAAAATTCATGTCTCTCTTACAAACTCCTATGTGATGATCTATACCTGGCTTAAAAATGACTCCATCCTGCTTGACCCACTAAGTATCGACATGACTGGTAGGACAAATACGAGATCAGAAAACCTAAAACTATATTGTAACACAAATAATACTTGTTGGTATGACAGATATTTCTCAAAAAGGATTCTCCATCTCTGGATCAAATGCACCTCACTATCGTCAAATCTAACCAAAGAATGGAAGGGAATGTATGAATTTACCCCAGAACTAGCCGCTCCCACCCTTTTATGAACACAGAAAGTAATTGGTTGGCTGTACCAATGGTAGTGCAGTGACTAAGCTTCAAAAGAGATAATTAGTTGCTTGACTTGCAGCAACCTAACCTATGGACATTGTCTTTACAGGACACTTAGTCACATAACGATGTACATTTAGAATATATTTTTCTGCTCTTTGCATTGATGTCACAATGTTTAATGTCTGATCAAATGTAAGTTCTTTCTTTGAAACCGGTTGCTTGCTTTTATAACAGATGTGACATACAACTCTGTTTATGAATCCAGTTTCTGCAATTACCTATACAGTCGTGGTATACACTACAAAATACTTTAATACCTAATTTGAGTTTTTTCTTGTAAAACCTGAATCATCATGCTTTTATCAAAGGTTTTGGACTCTGATAACCTATTTGCTTTGGTGACCTTTGTATTTCATAGAACAGGAACTGTTTTATCACCTGGAATTAATAGTGGTGCCTTTTCAATGTAAGAAGTCTTCCCTAGCAGCATTAAATTAATCAGTCTGTTAATCTTTCTCGATCATTTTAAAAGTGTACCTGGCTTTGCTGTTTCGTTTCTTAGTCTTCTATCCAGACCCAGGTTTCGTCGTAAGCACTTTCTCATTTAATGCACAAAAAATATGGTTCTTGTAAGCAGCCTTAAAAAGTATATTCTCAACTAAAATCACTGTTGCTTTTTGTTCACACAGCAGTTTCCTGTTACTTGAAATGATGACATGCACTTTTGCCTTTGAAGTAATTTTACACTATGAAATGGCACACTTATAATAGCAAGGTCTATTCATGACTTAAAAATGGAATTGCCTCAGTGCAACTATTCAAATACCCACTAATAAATTGAAATGTTTTATTTATTTATTATTTGTTGACCGGGAATGTCCGACTAGGTTCCACAGATCCTGTTTTCAGCGGAGGCCTGGGGAGAAATGCTCCAGATGCATGTCTTTGGAATGTGGGAGAAAACTGGAGTACCCGGAGGAAACCCACGCGAGCACAGGGAGAACATGCAAACTCCACACAGAAGGCACCCCAGCCGAGAATCGAACCAGAGAACCTCTTGCTGTGAGGTGACAACGTTAACCGCTGCACCACTGCGCCGCCCATGTTTTTACACAACTGCACATGTGGTAATATTTGGACATTGCTTACTTATGGCATCATGCAAGAAGGCACTTTTCACTTTGTTTTATTTACATTTGCATTAACATTGTCGATGGTAAAAGGAAACAATCATCCTATTTAATGTGCCTCCTAAATGCATTTAACCTTAAATCTCCCTGTCTTCTGTCCACGCTTTCTGTCTCATGCTTTCTCTGCCAGTCATATGACCTCTTCATTTGCTCCAAAACTCCTTCCCTATCACCCATTCTGCTATCGAATCTAATGGTCCACAGCCTCTCTGAGAAGATGTTTTTTTGGAGATTCGAAGAGTCATTTACCCCTACAATCCTCTACCTGTACCCCCTCCTTCTCCTCCTTCCAGTTCAGGATAACCCCTTCAAATTTCCCCTAATATGACCCTAAGCTCCCATATCATACTCTTCTGATTCCTAATCTCTAGTGAAGAAGTTCTGACGTTCCTTGTATATGGCACTATTCTTTTTTCCCCATCCCACTTACCTTTCCATTGGCCTTACTATGGATTTCATTCACCAGCCTGAGGAGATTCACCTATGTTTTCCAGAACAGCACACAGTACTCCAGGTGTGGCCTGACAACTTTCACAAAGTGTGAGCATTTTGCATGTGAAGTCTCTCCCCGACATATACACACACATATAAAAATCTATTTTATTAAATCGTTAAATCAAACCAAAATAGACTGGAAATATACATAACAAAAAAAAACATAGAACCAAAAGGGGTTCCACTAATTCTGAACCCTCTCACATCCCCTTTTACTCTGTTACTTAAAGATAACAGCTCTGAGATCACACAATTGTGCAGAAAAGGAGACTTGTTCTTTTCACACTGAATGCCAGTCTCAAGTGTTTGACCAAATGTGAAGCAACAAAAGCATTTCTTCAAAATGGCATTAAAAAATGAAAATGTGTGTGTGTGTGTGTGTGTGTGTGTGTGTGTGTGTGTGTGTGTGTGTGTGTGTGTGTGTGTGTGGGTGTGTGTGTGTGTGTGTATATGTGAGTGCGTGTATACTGCAGCATTGTGTTTCTACTGCCATTGTCCTATTACTGTATTTCTAGTGGTCCAATAGGGGTTTGAGCTCTTTTGCCATTAGTTCAACTCCCACCTCCTTACACAGCTGATACTTCACATAATGGTTGTTGTAGCCCAAGCACAATATTTTGCTTTTTTTTCTGCACTGAACCTTGTCCGGTACCGTTGTGCTCATTTGATCAGCCTTTCCTAATCCTTCCTTAAGTTGTTTCATCAATCCTTTTCTGCCACATCTCTCTTTGTGTCATCAGTGAAGAGGCTGATCCTGTTTCTGCCCCTTCAAACACCTCTGAAACAAATGCAGTCAAATGTAATGGCCTTATGATTAACTCTTGGGATACTGCATTAGTCACATTTCTTCCTCCCAAATTTGTCAGTCTCACTATAACCCTCTCTGTCCTAAACTTCATTAATGCATGAGTACAGTTCCTTATTCAATTCTGTCATCTATCCCTGAGTTTTCTCACCCAGCTGCTAGCTGTATAGGACTGACTTAGAAGGCTTGGTGAAGGACAGGTGGTCCAATTCTACAGGTAATTAGTTCTCCTGTAACTCAGTCATAAAACGTGGTCAGGTTTGATGGACAGCTACATAAACAGATACTACATAAACACATTATGTCTACATAAACATATACTAGACTACCTTCTTCAAAGTAACCTATTATGCAACATTCAAAATGGCTTCCGCCCCAAGCATAATACTAACACTGCACTCATAAGTTTTACCAATACTGTAAATCACCTTAAAGACAAACACCACCTTGTCTCTGCTACCTTCCTTGATATGTCAAAAGCATTTGACACAGTATTCCATCAAATTCTCCTCAACAAACTAGCCACTCTTAATTTCAGCCCTGAAAGCTTATGCTGGTTTCACAGTTATCTCACTAATTGTAAACAAGTCACCTTATGGGAAAATAAGATTTCATCCCTATCACCCATTACTGTTGGTGTCTCACAAGGCTCTGTCCTGGGCCCACTCCTCTTTATTATTTTTACAAATGATCTTTATACCGCAGCTACACCTGCTTCCATCATTCAATATGCAGATGATGCTTCCCTTATCTGCTCCGCCCCCACCTTAAACAAACGCCAAGAAAAAACTCAGGCTGCCTTCCATAGCATTGAAAAGTTCCTATTAGATCACCAACTCATTTTAAACCCGAACAAAGCCAAACTATGGTATTCTCTAATTCCTCCAGGAAAAGCACCCCAACACACTATCTATCTTTGCCTCCAATGGCACTATAATTGAATCCATTGAACACACTAAACTCCTTCATGTTACTCTAGACAGCAGCTTAAAATTTGGCAGACATATTGCCCTAGCCATCAAAAAAGACCATATAAAACTTGACGCACTGTATAGAGCTCAACCATTTCTAACCAATCATGCCAGAATAACTGCAGCAAGGACTCATCTCCTATCCACCCTTCTCTACTGCTCACACGTCTTTACAAACCTTCATAAATCAGACTTAAATACCCTCAAGTCCTGTTATAATAAAATAGCTAAATTTGCTGCGAACCTCCCCTCAAAGATCTCATCACTGTACTGCCCTGATTCAACTCAACTGGATCAAACTTCTTAATTTACTCACCCTCAACCAGTTAATAGTAGCCCACTCTGTTATTCATAAGTCTGACTACTGTCCAGCCCTATCTGACCTTGGTCAACCTTATTCTAACCTTACTTCGCTGAGGTCAGCAGATAAAACAAGGTCAACAAAACCCACAACTCTTATGGTGACTCGTTATATTCTCATAACATAGCCAAAACTTGGAACTCTCTACCACAGCACCTTCTATCCACCTCTGAGACCCAAAAATTCAAACAGCTCCTAACAGAATATTTCTCAAATCACTGGCTATGCTCCTGCACCTCCTCTGGCTAAGTAATTTCCCACTCTGCGACACCACCTCTACTCTAAGATTAGTCTCTATTCTTAACCTACTTTTAGCAATACTGCTTTTTTTTACCTTAAAAAAATTGTAAATTGCTATGAATGTGAATATGACTTGAATTTATTGTTTTGGTGTATTGCAATATGTGCTTAGTACTGTCTCTGAATATTTTAAATATGATTTATGTTTTACACTTTTGAACTCTTTTACTGTTTTCAACCTTGCTTATATGTTTGTATTGCTCTCTAGTCTATTGTACGACAGTCCTTTTTTAATTTTGTTTGTAAGGTATTTTATGTATGCTGTTTAACTATTGCAACTTTTCTTTGGAACTTTTCTCCCTGGGTCTCTGCTGAAAAAGGGCTTCTCACTCAGCCAGACAGTACTCGGTTATCAAATGTAAATAAATAAATACTTCTAGCAGTGAATCAGTGCTCTGGATGTTGTACTGGGATTTGTCATCCTCAGTGAATGTAACAAGCACTTCTGGAACACTGCCTCGCTGGCTTTCCCTGCTGCAGATATTAGGTTAGCAAAACTTCAGTTCTCCAGATTTTCCTTCTCTTTCCTTGTAAAAGGAAGCCATTTTGCCTTCTTCCTGCCTCCAGGCTTTTCTGTTTTGGTTTATATGATCTGTTTAAGCTCTACTGGATAGATTCTTGAGTCCTGGTGGTAGCTCATCTGGTTCTGGGTCTTATTCTTCTTAAGGTCAGCCTGTTCCCTCTTCACTTTTTCTATCCTAGTGTCTGACCACTACTTTCCCCCATTCTGCCTATTTCCTCTCTCCCATTATGGCACCCTTTCCTTCCTGATGATTGAGGTGAATACTCACTTGTTCAATGCCTTGTTTTTTCCTTGTTTTCCATGCTCCCCTCCTATCCTTTCTCAACATGACCAGGTCTGTTCTCTTACTTTCTCTTTACTATTATATACCTTCGAAATCTTTTGCTTCCCTTTGTGATCCCTTTAGATAATTTCTGTTTCACCTGTGCCTTTGCTACTCTCACCCCTTTTGTTACCCACCTGCTTAACTACTGTGCCTCCTTCATCTCCCTGTCTCTTCCTTCCTACATCTTGCATGAACTACCTTTTGCCCAAATCACTAATCTCACAGTCCTATGAAGCCATACTCAGTTTCTCTCCTTTTTCCTTTGTACCTCTTTCTAAAACCCTTATTCACAACCCAGACTATTCCATCCCTGATGTATGCCTGCAGCATTACTCCCCCATTTTGCCTCCAGACCCTTAAACCATCCTTGATCCTCTTTCCAGACTCATCATAATGCACCTAATCCCACAACACCTCCTTTGACTCTGTACTCTTAGTCTCCTTCTCTCCCCACACTAAACAACACAGTATTGTGATCACTCGTAGCCATCAGCACATTCATCAGGACATCTCTGAGCTGTTCTTTTTTTTTAGGAACATATGCAGAAGTTCACCCTTTCTGTTACAGTGTCACAGCGGTTGGCTGAACCCCTCATTGTTTTAAGACTTCAGACAAATTCCAAACCCTCTCAGCCTTGCAGCTCAGATACTCTCAGTATTCCTCTGGTGGATTCAAATCCCCATGACTGTAATCCTCACCCTTCAATCCCATTCCTTTATCGTCTGCCCCAGTCTGCTGATCTACCAGCATGCCCACCTGTCCTTTTACTAACCATCAGGTAAATGCCCTAGAATATGACCTTCCCCATTATAAATCAACAAGAATTGTCAGCTATTGTACAACTAAAAGATGTGAGGCCTCACAGTTCAGCATCACTTAAGCTACAGGTTCAATGCTACACAAATTAAGAATAATGTTAAAAAAACTAAGTTTGCTTTACATATCTTGTAGCTTCAGGGTCTCTTAAGTTCTCATCACTTATTATAAAACATTAATTCCACCTATTATTGCATTTAATGCAAAATTCTGTTTATAATCACAGACTAAGGTATGCTCCTGGAATTAGTACAAAGAAAATTAACCTAGAGAGTGTTACTGTTAAAAGGTAAGGATTACCAAGCTTGTTTAATCATTACCAATCTCTGCAGTGTAAAATATAAACTAATATAAGATAATAGGTTCATAGGTTCGTACTAGGCTATCTGCCCTAGGGCATTTATAAGCCTAGCCAGAGTGTATGTGGCTTACACCACCCCTTAGGATGAGAATACTATGCCCTTTTAGGGTTTAGTTTACTATGCCTCTGTCTAGTAGTGACACAGAGATGGCCCCCGGGGTAAACGTACGATCTCCCATCCACTCGTCGAGATTTCTCTTGAATAGAGTCAGTGAGGAGCTCTGCCTAACATGGACTGGGATTCTGTTCCAGAGTGTAGGGAGCCTCTGGGTTATAAATCTGTCCCTCCAGCACGTTCTATTTATTTCTGTGTTGAGGTTTAAGTCACTTGTTCTCGTGGCTCTGATGGATTTGGATTTTCTGAGGTGGAGCATGTCCATTAATTCAGAATTGGACATGGCCTTGTATGTCAGGCACAGATCACCTCTGAGTAGGCAGTATGCGACTGAATAGAGCTGGAGTTTTTTCAGTCGGGCAGCATATGACATATGTTTAAGACCCTTTATCCTCTTGGTGAGGAACTTTTGGGGTCTTTCCAACTGCTGCAGGTGTCGGGTGAGATACATCCCAAATGGGGCATTGTACTCAATCATTGGCCTGATAAGAGAAGAGTACAGGGGCACAATGACCTCTCTTGACCTAGATGTGAAACCCTTCATGATAAGGTGGGCAATATAGAAGGTCTTCCTAACCACTTTGGCAATGTGAGTGTCAAATGAGAGGTTACTGTCAACCTGGGTCCCTAGGTCCCTGATTACCTCTTCCGTACTTAATGGATTACCGCCTATGTGGTAATTTGTCGGTACCTTGTTTTTCCCAAAGGGTATGACGATACATTTCTTGGCGTTCAGCTTAAGGCCATGGCTCTGGCACCAATTATCCGTTTCTATGAGGCCTCTCTGAAGGATGTTTGTGTCCGCTGGAGTATCAATTATGGCGCCCAGTTTGCAGTCATCTGCGAACTTTGTCAGCCACAATCCTCCTATGTTTGCCTGTACCTCGGAAAAATAAATGCCGAACAAGAGGGGTCCCAGGACTGAGCCCTGTGGGACACCGCTTGTGACTGGCTTAGAGTCTGACATAGCTCCAGCAACAAGAATCAAATTGTGTTACTCATTTGACATTATGTACAACATTGAATTAGCAGCCTTATCTAGAATCCACTTATGTACTGGTTTCAAATCTTTCAGGCATGTCCTAGCAAAATTCAAGATCAATTTAAATAATCGCTGTTTAGTGTGACAGTTCATAGGTTCATAGGTTCATACTATGCTATCTGCCCTAGGGCATTTATAAGCCTAGCCAGAGTGTGTTCGGCTTTCGCCACCCATTTTAAATTAATTTTGCTATGCCCTTTTTCGAGGTTAGTATACTGTGCCTCTGTCTAACAGTGACACAGAAGTGATACCCGGGGTAAACCTATGATCTCCCATCCACTCATCAAGATTCCTCTTGAAGAGAGTCAATGAGGGACTCTGCCTAACCTGGACTGGGATTTTATTCCAGAGTGAAGGGAGCCTCTGGGTTATGAATTTGTCCCTCCAGCATGTCCTATTTATTTCAGTGCTGAGGTTCAAGTCTCTCGATTGCGTAGCTCGATGGGATTTGGATTTTCTGAGGTGCAGCATGTCCATTAATTCTGTGTTGGGCATGGCTTTATACGTCAGGCACAGATCGCCTCTGAGCAGGCGGTATGCCACTGAGTAGAGCTGGAGTTTCTTTAACCGGGCAGCATATGGCATCTGTTTGAGCCCTTTGATCCTCTTGGTGAGGTACTTTTGGGATCTTTCCAGTTGCTGCAGGTGTCTGGTAAGGTACATCCCAAAAGGGGCATTGTACTCAATTATGGGCCTGATGAGGGATGAGTAAAGAGACACGATGACCTCCCCTGATCTAGATGCGAATCCCTTCATGATTAGGTGAGCTATATAAAATGTTTTTCTAACCACTTTGGCCACGTGGTTGTCAAATGAGAGATTGCTATCAACTTGGGTCCCCAGGTCTCTAATTACTTCTTCTGTACTTAATGGATTACCACCTATGTGGTAATTAGTGGGCACTTTGTTTTTGCCAAAGGGGATGACTATACACTTTTTGACGTTTAGTTTGAGGCCATGGCTCTGGCACCAGTTGTCTGTTTCTATGAGGCCCTTTTGGAGGATGCTTGTGTTGGCTAGAGAGTCGATTATGGTGCCCAGTTTGCAGTCATCTGCGAACTTGGTCAGTCACAGTCCTTCCGTGTTGGCCTGTACCTCCAAGAAATATATACCGAACAAGAGAGGTCCCAGGATTGAGCCTTGTGGGACGCCACTTGTAACTGGTTTGGAGTCTGACATGGCTCCAGCAATTCTAACCATGTGGGTTCTGTCCTTGAGCCAGTTTGCAACCCATCTAGTGACACAGGGGTTTATATTTAAGCTGGTGAGCTTATCTATAATGCCCGATAATATTCATTACACAATATCTTCCCAGACTTTGGAAAAAGCTGTCGGCAACCATTATAACTTTAAAACACTTGCATGAGTTTTCCTGGGCATGTTGGCTGCTGGCACAGGTTACACTTTTGAGATGGCTACCTCCATTTCCTAGCCTGGTATATCTACTTCCTCCCTGGCCCTGCTTGTTATCACCTCAGCTATCACTTCTGACCAGATAGTGATACCTATGTGGTTCATATTATGCATCCACCCTTTCCCCTTGTAACTACTTTGGTCATCTCTTCCCTTGTCTTACTAAGTCTAGGTCCGAGGCTGATTTCAGTGTAACCTGGTCTCTTCACTCACCTTTTCCAGGATGCTTAATTTCCTTATTTATTTACCTTTTTGGATATTAAAACACTCCCCTCTGTCTCGACACTGACTCACATTTCTTTAATTTCTGCCCCATGTCAATTTCCATTCTAGCTATATTTCTTCCCCCATTTGCACCACCCCAGCCCTGTTCAGTCAATGTGCTGATTGCTTCACCTGATACCATTCCAGTATTTTCAGTGCTCTTTTACAACCCCCTATTCTTTCTTTGTCCATTTTGCCTTTGTTTCTTCAAATGAACTGGTTGCCTCCTGCTTTCTACCTTTTTCTTTTCTCTTGCCCTTGCAATATTGATTTCTGCATGGCCACCTCTGATGCTAGATCTTTTTTTTTTCTGTCTGCATTTACTCTTTTACTTTGGTTCCTTTCTACTTCTCAGTTATTTCATGTCTGTCTCTCCTGCTTTCTCCATTCACCTTACTCTGTACTGTCCCACTTGCCTGTATTCATCTCACAACCTCTATCCTTGCCCTTTTGACCCTACATGCAGACACGCTCATGCACACATACAGGCCCACATAGGTTCATAGATTCATAGGTCGGTACTAGGCTATCGGCCCAAGGGCCTAAGAAAGCCTAGCCAACAAGGTTCCCTGGCTTACGCCACCCAAGAAAGTTAATTTCCTGTGCCCCTGTCGAGCAGAACCACAGAAGTGATCCCCGGGGTGCATTTCCTATTTCCCATCCACTCATCAAGATTTTTCTTGAAGAGTGCTAATGAGGAACTTTGCTTGACATAGATGGGTAGCTTGTTCCAGAGTATAGGAAGTCTCTGGGACAGGAATCTATCCCTAGCATATCCTATTTATTGTAGTGACAAGGTTTAGGTTCCTAGAGCGTGTAGCTTGGAGGGTTTGGGATTTTTTTAGGTGTAGCATGTCCAACAGCTCTGGGTTTAACATAGCTTTATATGTTAGGCAGAGATCTCCTCGGAGTAGACAATATGCTACAGAGTAAAGCTGGAGTTTTTTGAGACAGTCAGTGTAGGGCATCTGTTTGAGGCCAGTAACCCTCTTTGTGAGGTACTTCTGTGGCCTTTCCAGCTGCTGCAGATGTTTTGTGAGGTACATTCCAAAAGGGGCATTGTACTCTATAATGGGTCTAATAAGTGCCGAGTAGAGGAGAACAATTACCTCTTTTTTCCTGGATAAGGATGAGGTGTGCCACATAGAAGGATTTCTTGACTACTGTGGTGATGTGATTATCAAAAGAGAGACTACTGTCCACCTGGGTCCCAAGGTCTCTTATCACACATTTGGCATGAAGTAGACTGTCATTTATGTGGTAGTTCATGGGTACAGAGTTTTTACCAAAGGGGATGACAATGCACTTTTCGTCATTGAGCTTGAGGCCATGCCTCTGACACCAGACATCTGTCTTAGTGAGGCCCTTCTGTAGGATATCCACATCATTTGGGGACTCAACTATGGCTCCAAGTTTGCAGTCATCTGCAAACTTCGTTAGCCAGAGGCCTTCTGTGTTAGCCTGTACTTCAGAGAAGTAGATACCAAACAGGAGAGGTCCCAAGACTGAACCCTGTGGTACTCCACTTGTCACTGGTTTGAACTCAGATTTGGAGTCTGCAACTTTTACAGTATGGATTCTGTCAGTGAGCCAGTTGGCAACCCATCTTGTGATGTAGGGATTTATACCTAGTTTAGTGACTTTAGCTATAATTCCAGAATGGGGGATGGTGTTGAAAGCCTTGGCGAGGTCAAGATAGGCTGTGTGAACTACCTTACCCTTGTCTACAGCTTTGATGACTGCCTCAGAGAAGTTGATAAGGTTCAGAAGGCATGATCTGCCTTTCACAAACCCAAACTGGATGGGGTCCAGAGTTTGGAGGTTACCAATGTCTTTGTTTATGAGTTCCATGATGATATATTCCATGGCCTTGCAGACCATGCTCATCAGGCTAATAGGCTGATAGTTCCCAGGATCAGTGGTGGCTCCCCCTTTGTGGAGATAACTGTTGCTGTGCACCATTCAGTGGACACAAAGCCTGACATGAGACTATGACTGAACATGGTGCTTAGGTGGGAAGCCAGTTTGTTCTGAAGTTCGTGTAAAATGCAGCCTGGGATGTTGTCCAGTCCCATGGATGCTGTGTTTTTGGTTTTAGAGAGTGCAGCTTTTACCTGCATAGATGTGATTACAGGGACTCTGAATTCTTCCTGTATAGATATGGGCCCTTTAGGGGGTGAGAGGTGGGTAAGGTTAGCACTGAACCTATCTGCCAGGATGTTGGCAATATCAGTTGGTCCTGTAATTTTTGTGCCATTTTGCTGTAACTCAGAGCAGATCTGGGTGTTGTCATTGAGATTCTTGACATAGCTATAGAATGATTTGTGGTTGCCCTTAGAATCAGTGGTGATTTTGTTTTTGTAGCTAGCTTTGGAGGATCTTATGAGGGAGCTCAGCTTCTTACTGAGACTGACCAGGGAGCTCCTCCACTCATGGGATTTTACTGTCTTTTGCAACTGTTTCTTCCTTCTGTTGTTGAGTTTGTCTATGGCAGGGGACCACCAGATGGGCTTCCTTTTTTGGAGGATAGCGTCTTGGTTCTGGTTGAGATAGCATGATCCATGCACTCGTGTAAGTGCTTATAGAGTGAATTTGTGTAGGATTCAGCAGTCATAACTGTATTGTCCATCTACATGGGTGTCATGAAGTTTGCCACTTCTGTCTTAAGAAGCATGAAGTTGGCATTGGAGAAATTTTTTACCATGGTTTCCTTAATGGTGGGTGGAGGCGGGATGCAGATATCTAGGGTGATTAGCTGATGGTCGGATATGACCAACAAGGAGTTGACTTCAGGTGTGGAACACCGGTCACTCATGTTGGCAATGACTAGGTCTAGGATATTGTTGCCCCTGGTGGGGGTGTGGATAAATTGATCCAGGGCATTGGAATTTATGAATTCCAGAAAGTGTTGAGCGAAGGAGTTGGTACATGAGTAGTTTTCCCAGTTAATGGTGGGGGTAGTTGAAATCACCCATTATTAGGGTGTTTGGTTGAACCCTAATATTTTCCAGTATATCAAGAAAAAAGGAGTGGGAATCCTGGGGCATGGTGGGGGATCTGCAGCAATCTATAATTTGGATTGCAGTTTTGCCCAGAGTTAGTTGAACTTGGATAACCTCAGATGCATTATACTGCTCAACTAGCCTGGAGGTGTGGATGAATATGGACACACCTCTGCCTTTGGTGTTCTTGTACATACACAACATCACCTACAATAAAATGATTTCTTCTCTTAAACAGTTACTTTAAAACTTCAAAAGTGAAAGAATAGTTATATCTTGAACACACATCATTTCCCCGTTTCCCCAGTATACATTTCCTACCTAGAACATGAGCCCTATACAGTTATATATAAAAATCTGTCCCTTCCTTTAGTAAGACTTCAGATTTCTCAGGGTACACATGTCAAATCTGAATATTTTTTGGCAGTTTCTTTAGAAAATTTTCTTTCTGGATCTTATATAGTCTTTCTAGCCACACTTGATTCCCCCCAAGAAAGTAAACACAAAACAAGATATTGTATGCTTTTCATTCTTTTCAACAAGTGGCAATACAAAGGATGGGGTTTTTAGGCATTCAAATGTATTTTACTGTGTACTATCATTTACAGCTGCCTTCTTTGCATCTTCTCAGACTATTAATGTACTGAGCATTTGAGAATTTATAGATCTTTTGCTGTACAACATCAGAGTGAAGACATGTGTCATCAAAGACAGAAACAAATTGACTTATGGAGCTAACCATTCCTATATGTTTCAAAATCTATAATTTAAGCACTGTTTTGCAGCTAATGATAAAACTGCTTATTGCAACAGGTTTAAACTATAATGGAGAACACAAACCAAAATGTGACACTGGAAGAAAAGTTGAAATATTCTCTAGAGATACACAATGTAAGCATTAATTCTTAGTGTTACCATTCTCAGAAGGAATATTTAGCATAAGAAAATAACTTAATCTCATCTTTATGGGACTCAGAGTGCATTGTGGGTAAGAGAAAGCTCAACTTAAAACAAAATCACATCCCCCTCTCCATCCTTATCAATCACTATGGGCTAGAACAAAATAAAACTGAGCAATGATTATTTGGGGTGCTGTGGATATTAAAATAGCATAGAACACTGAGGTAAAGTACAAATGTGTATGTTTTTTTTCCTATCATTTTCTGGCTGTTGTGGACCTTTAAAAACAAGGCTAAAATATTAATCTTTATTAATTTCCTAAATTCAAGGAGTAAAAACTAACCTAATAGTCTTAAATAGTATATCTTATAGTATATTTTTAAATGTTGTACACTAAGTACATATTAGAAACTAAATCTGCAAAGTATACAAAATAATCTTACAATCTAAGCTGAACTGCAAGACACCAGAATATGAGCAGCAAACCGATATCTGTAAACAGTTGTAATCCAGCACTAAACCCACAACTTTAAACAAGATATGTTCTTAGTAAGAAACTAATTCAAAAGTCAGCAGACTTGTGTGAACAAGTCAAACCAATGATAATAACAAAAAAATGAAACAATTTTGTCCTTTGTTAAGCTGTAAAACATTCCAGTCCACAGCACCTTCATTTCCAGGTTGTCTGTGGAAGGGAGAGATGCAAACTTCTCAGCCAGACTCCAGTATTAATCGTCATTAAGAGGTTAAAATCCTCCAATCAAAATTTGTACTGATTCTGTTTTTATATAACTTTAATGTCTATTTCATTTTTAAATAATGCTGTCATTTTAAGCAACCACATTTCACTTAAAATACCTCTGTGAAAAGTTATATGCAATATTATGTGACCGCTGCTTAATTTTGATTTCATGTCATTGTTAGTTTACTAGACTTCACTGCTTTCACATTTTTTAAATATATGAGTGTTAACCTGACCCTTTACATTGCTAGCATTATACTGTATTATCTTTAGTTTTCTTCCTTGTAGTGTTGAACAAAAATGGTCTAGTCTTACTTCCTCTTCTAATGCAAATCACATTTAAGGTCACTATATATTGAGATCAGTGGAATATAACTGTTTGCATTGTAGGAGATGATACAAACTAATTAGTGATACTTAGAAATTCCATTTGTATTAATTGCTGTAATACCTAACCACTAGCAAGTTCCTTTGCTAACTATGCACTGCTTTCTGATGTACATAAATTCACTATGTTTAGGTCTGTCCTTGAGGCATTATTTGACCATTAAGTTTCTCTGATAAATGCATTTGTTTCCTAATACCTATAAATTCATTGCAAATACATTGTTACAGCATTTGACATAAGTAATCATGATAGTTTAGCTTTGCAGTTATTGCCTTGAAAAGCTCACATTCACTCACACACACACACACACACACACACACACACACACACACACACACACACACACACACACACACACACATATACACACACACACACTCATCTTACTGTATTCCTTGTTAAACATTTTGTCCTCCTGATTACACTTTCTTGGTCTTTTCACAAATAAAAGTCTTTTTGTTATACAATGTCACTTTTTAGCTCATTTTACCTGATATTCTCCTTCCTCAGGCACCTAATCTGCAGTCTTGGTCAGCATGAATTTTCTTCTCAACCACTATACCATGATGCAGTTTCACTTTTCTGCCTTAATGTTGATGCTTTCATGAACACAAATAGCTTTTGTGCATATGAACTAAACTCGGAATATTTTTGTGTGTTTTCCATAATCACACCACATGTTTTCCATAATCACACCGCAATGCATTGCATAAATGAATTCACAGAGCGCAGGCTGTCCTTTAGTGCTACTTTACTTACTACACACTTGTTCATGCCACTTGACATTGCCACTTGGTATGTAACTACACACGTCAGTTCTGTCCATGCTAAGATGCATAGATGTAACAGTATCTCTTTCAGAAGAGCACGACACTTTTAAGTTCCTGCCTGACATAAATACCCAAGAGAGACTTTTCCTGACCTTCTGACAGATTTAGCACACGAGATACTAAATGTGAAATGAACACTGAGAATCGTTTCACGAAAGCAGTGACAACTGCAATAACCATAACAAGCTATCCACAGCTGTGAAATCAATCCTTCTTATACTGGATATATATTTAAATACTGAAAACGCTCAAAGAAGGAAAAATATAACTGATATAAATGCTATATACTTCTAAATGGCTCCAACCTCTGGATCAGAGGGTTGTTACTTGCACTTAGTCAAGTTAAAAGAAATGGTTAGATTGTTTACATTCCACACTAAATTGTAAGTGTTGTCCACAAATGTTTTGTTGACATTTAGTTTCACTACTGCAACATGTAGTGCAGCACGAAGGCAGTATAGGTAGGAAGGCAGTATAGGTAGGAAGGCAGTATAGGTAGGAAGGCAGTATAGGTAGAAATCACAGTGATTGTTCACACACACACACACACACACACACACACACACACACACACACACACACACACACACACACACACACACACACACGCACATGCACACATGCACACACTCACACACGTACACTTACACACGCATGCACACACACGGCATGCACTCACACTGTGTCTGAGTGTCTGTGTATGTATGTGTGCAGTCAATGGCTTAGCATTGATTAGAAGTGAGTTACAGAAGTCTATTGCAGCAATTCTGACAGTCATGATCTAACTTATACAACATTATATACAGCACAGGCATAACAGAGAATACATAACTAATAAATGCAAGATGATATTGTACTTCAAATTACTACAGCTCAGTCATAGTAAGGTAGAAAAACAGCAGCATACAGCAGTGTATTTTACAGCATTATGTAGACTGAATCAAGGAGGCATGTTTTCAAATTCCTGATCATAAAATCATAGATGCTGTACTCATGGCATAACCTGAATTTTCTTTCCCAAGTCCACTTTCCACCTATTTTTTGTCAATAATCTCTCCTCCTAAAGTGGTTGTACTCTTTAGGATAATATGCTCTTAATTGCTTAGTTACATGTTCTGCTAATTTATTTAATGTATTGATTATTCATACATATACTGTTATGCAGAACTGTTACATGTTGTAATCTTTATGGCACCTGGTGCTTTTCTCCACTGTCAAAAAATTTGAACTGTTTGCGTATCTGATTATATTTGCTTCTGGGCTTAGACTGAAATGATGAACTGTTCTATGTTACAATCTGTGTAGTATAAATTACTTCTCAGGGCCTCTGTTAAAAATTAAACTTGCCCCATCAGATATCTTAGTTGATGATTCATGCCCAGTCAGACCTCTCAGTTATCAAAGTAAAAATTAAATAAAGTGTTATATATAACTTTATATTGCAATATACATTAAATTAACTAAATTAATACAGTGACTGATATTCAGAGTTTTTCCCCTATATGTGTGTGTGTGTGTGTGTGTGTGTGTGTGTGTGTGTGTGTGTGTGTGTGTGTGTGTGTGTGTGTGTGTGTGTGGGTGCATGTATATACATATGTATATATTTCTATATATATACATGTGTATAAATCATGAGATATATTACTTCTTTACCTACAAGTTGAATTTCATGGTATCTGTTTTTCCCATAAACAGGTAGCTATGTACCCTCAATCAAATATTAAAGTAAACTCAAGCTTCAAATTGTTATCAGTCTTGGAATGAGAGATAATACCCAAAAGCACGGAGACCTTTAATTCGTAATGTTAGCAGGGTTGCTACACATTACAGAACAGCTTTTGAATTTGCAGCACGTATGAAGACTTCAATAAGTTTCTGAAATACATCACCTTCATCTGAAGACAATCATGAGTTTTTATAACTACAGTTGCTCACCTAAGATGATCGTCAAAATATATATTCTGCAAGAGTGTGAAGTTTTTTGTAAATTTCCCAGTAATTTAACTGTCTTTACAATAAGACAGTACATACATACCTGCAATAAAATAATAAATGTGCAAAAAGTTCAGTTTAAGAATGGTACTTAATGCATTAACAACAGTAACAGGCATTATACCTGTGCAAGTGAGATCAGTGCATGAGGACAACAGTTATGTGAAACAGCATTTTGTCTCTGCTCTTATATTTATGAGCTAGGAGGAGACAAAAATGTTAGTATAAATAGCATATTTAGAGATACACCATGTACATGTATCTTGCAAATGGGCTGTGGTGTTGCAGTGGTTAGAGTTGTCGCCTCACAGCAAGAGGTTCTCCTGTTCGATTCTCAGCTGGAGTGCCTTCTGTGTAGAGTCTGCATGTCCTCCCTATGGTTGAGTGACATATAAAGACATGCAGGTAGGTGTGTGCGTGAATGGGTGTGCCTTCCTTGAAGGTTGGGTGTTGGGCTAGCAACTCGGCATCATAAAAATCCACTGCCAATCATTAGTGGACCGGAGCCCAGCTGTGGCGACCCTTAACCGGGAAAAGCTGAAAGACAAGAATCATATCAGTCCCCAACGTATGGTTCTTGAATTTTTTTTTCAGTGTTTGTAATAGTCTGTCCTGAATTAACCATAAGCATGGTTTTACTTTGTTTTTATTTAAAAATACATTCTTTTCAGAGATATTTTATCATGTAAAAAATGCATGTTACTTTGAATGGCTCTCTGGAGTGGTGAACAGCGGGTTCTTTTTCTTTGCAGCCCTCAGTCAGCAATTTGTCAAAGATCTCCTGCTTGGGGCACAAGTATCCCCACTGGTGCTGACAGCAGAATCCATCCTGTCCTGTTGTCCTTTCTAAAATTTCTAATTGCTTAGGAAGTCTTCATCTGAAATACAGCATGCTTTATAGCAAGCTCCATTGTTCTATGCTGTAAATCCAGAAAGCCTGGGTTTACATTGAGTCCAGAAAGGTATATCATGTGACTAATCACCTGGGTTTAGTCAAATCTATTATTGCTGAGCATTGTGCCTCTACTGATTTTGTCAGTGCAGAACTTTGGAGGTAATGAAGTTTTTCCCTTACCTCCCAGGTTGCATGGTCTTGGAGTTAGTTCATGTGTCAGTGTGGGCCTTTGGAAAATGCTTAAAACAGAGTTTATTTTGAAAGTGAGCTATTTGGGATGTCAACTTTATGTTCGCAATGTTCTGTGTTCTGCATATATTTTGAATCCAGAAAGCATACACGCCTTCCAAGTCTACCAGTAGCCTCGTGATCACTAGCCAAAACAAATACAGCAGCTGTCTGAATCATGTGATCTCAGGTGGTACGTGGAGAATAGGGAGGAGTAAAGGAATCGGGAGGCCAGTTTGGTGATCAATGTATCGTTCAGCTTCTGTGGCTTACTATTTTAGTGTCTTCAACCCCTTCACATCCTACAAACTGTCATCTGGCTAATGACAGATCATGTCCTTCACTGGCTGACACCTCCAGAGGTGGCAGGAAAGTTGCTGTCTTAAGTAAACACTTTTTGGAGGGAGCTCAGCGGCTGTAGCACCATATTGTTTGTGCTTGAGCACACCAATGTCTGGTTTCCTCATGCAGAATTATCCGACAAGTGTTGTAATGCAGCTTTTGATATAAAACTTTGGCCAGACGGTCCTTGAAGAGTAGGTACAGCCAGCCAAAAATCTGGGCATCTAATTAGCATAAAATTCAAATACCAAAGAGCACATAACTGTCCCCACTTCCAGTAGGAATGTGGGAAAGAATGTGAGATACTACTCACAAACATGTTTAAAATAGAGTGGCAAAATTATGGAAAAATATAAGCACATTATCAAAATGAGAGTGTAGAATCAATAGACTTTAATGAATTATATTGCACAATTCTACTACATAAGGTAATTTATTTTTGCTTCTAAAAACTGGAGATGTAAGATGTGTGTTCTCTTTTTCCAAATTATTGGTGCCACTACTATGTTGGTCATATAGTGTAGTTTTCTGTCTGCTATATGAATTCAAAAATCATGTGTGATAAGGAGGGATTCAGTAAACTGTGTGACTCGGTAAATCAAGCTTGTAAATAGGGACATATCTTTAAAAATAGGTATATCATTTGCTGGGGTAAATCAGAACATAAAATAGGAATGTTCCTCCAAAATAATGACAGTTGAGAGGTCTGCCCCCAGGGATGAAGACTTGCCAAAGTGAGTTAAGCCAGCGCAGGTCTCTTATACATACCAGGCTTCCAGCTATATTTGTTATGTTGTAGTTGTGTCTGTTGTTTTACTTGCGATGTGATATAATTACATGGGTAAGGAAGTGCATGGCTGGGGTGCGTTGCTTGATGCCTATGCATTGTTTTACATAGATCTATTATGTAATAGTACCATGTTTGACAGGTGTTCTCCACCATATTAAAGATTTGTGAGACAAGTCTGAAATTACACTCCCTGTAAAAGATCACTGGCCTTGTCTTCTAGGGGCAAATACTAACCAAATAGGTTTTTGTGTATCGTTTGGGCCAGAACAGTTTGGGAGGTCTGTGGTACCTTCCTCTCAGACAGTCGGAATAAACAGCTAACACCCTTCCAGATGATCCATCCTTCATGAAAACTTTCAGGCTCATGAAGTCCTCCTTGGACTGACTCTGGTTGCTTCTTGTTCTCCTCCAAAAAAAAAAGGTTAAACATTCATATTAAGGAGAAGTATGAAGTGCCTTGGATAATACTACCCTGCTCCAAGGTCTGGCTAGAGAGATGTATAGGCACCAACTAGTACCTTCCACCAAGAGTGATTCAAACACTCATACATTAGCATCCACCAAAAATGGCAGCTGTTCTGTCCATATTTCCAGATAAATGTCTTCCTACGCCCTGCAGGACGTGTATGCTGTCTGTTTTCATTTCATCCCAGCATAAGGCCAGAAGTGTTTTGCACTTTTCCATGCTTCCACCAGGACTCATACCTCTCAATGTGCAGACATAAAAAAACAGGAATAAAGGCCTTTGGAAAGTAGGTGCACCCAGCCAAAAATCTGGATATTTAATTAGTATATAACCTGAACATCAACTAGCGCACAACTCTTCCTGCTTCTAGAAGGAATACAGGATAGTACTCAGAAACATGTTTTTAAAAGAAAGTATGACACAATGATGAAAAAGTATAAGCACATTATCAAAGTGTTTAAAATCTGTAGACTTTAATAAACTGCATTTCAACATTTTACTACACAAGGTTATTTATTTTTATTTCTGAAAAGGGGAGATACAATATGCGTGATCTCTTTATAGGTGACATTAGTGCTTGTGTTGGACATGTAGTGTGGATTTCTGAGTACTAAACAGCTTCAAAAATCACGTGTGATGATGGGTACTTAGAAAATTATGTGAAGAGGTAAATCAAGCCTGAAAATAGGGAGATACCGCTAAAAATACATACATCATGTGCAGGGATAAATCAGCCCTGAAAATAGGAATGCTATTACAGCCGAGTGACGTCTCCAGGCATTTCTGCAGTTACCTCCTACTGCGCCTCTAGGCGTCAAATATTGCCTGTTCATATTTGCATTAATAATTCCAAAACCATGCTACATACAACATATCAGAATATTTTATCTTGAAGCATACATGATGGCAAACACAACTGTATATATATATATATATATATATATATATATATATATATATATATATATGACCTCTGTAGTTAGTATTTGGTAGAACTGTAAGGTGATAACTTCATTTTTTAAAGACTGAAGTCACACCCACTGGGAGTTAAAGGTACACATTTCAAAGAGCTCTCCTGGAGGGAATGAGTTAAAGTAGGGACAGTTGAGAGGTCTGCAAGGAATCAAAAGACATGGACAGGTTCGGCAAGATGATATTCTCCTCTCTCTCTCAAGGTTATAAATTTATCTTTCTCCTATCTCAGTTCTAGGCCTCGATAGCAGATCAGGTAGTGGGAAAGCTGGTAGAACTTCCCAATTCAGAGTTCAGAGTCTTTGTGAGAGACCCCAAGTCAGCTTTTCCAGTGGATTTCCATACTGCCCACTGTAACTGCAGAGGGTATAGCAGCAGCAGAGTGTGTATCTGTGATGGATGCCATGGCAGAGGCTCTCTTCTCACAAAGCATTCTTCTAGGCCATTCTGGGAGTCCTGTTTTGAGTGGATATTAGCTTTGGGAACTTTCCCAAGAGATTATCAACAAACTCTAAAAGAGAGAAGAGACATTTTATACTGTGGAAGACGCATATCACATTCTTTTTCCTCCTCATCCAAACCAGCCTAATCATGTAACAGGAGGAGGACTCTCCGAAAGCATAGAAAACTGTACAAGTGTCAAATAATGGTACCTACTCTGAGCTCCTGTTAAATTCCCAAAAATGCAGGTTTCTCAATGAGCTAAGAAGCAGTCTTTACTGCAATCTAGACCTGCATTTGTGAGGCAGTTCCTTGGAGTTTGCCCCAGCTTTGAATTATAGTACAAAGAAGAAGTGGATTATTGACCTGGTGACAGAAGGCATGATTTAAGAGTTGTTGGTTCTGACCTCATTTAGGGTTGTGCTTAAGGATCACATAGTGAATGGAGCTCATGAAATAATCAGTCTCTTTCACATGTTTTGGAAAGGGACTTTTTTCACATCTCTTCTGTACCCAAAAGAAGATAGCAGGATCCTGTCTTCCCTTGATCCCAGCACCTTTCACTGAGCATGCTCAGTTCACCAAATTCCAGATGGAACCTCTTCAGATAATTATATCTGTTCTTCTGCAATGAGTCTGATTGGAGATACCAAGCATAAGTGAGGCCTAAAAAACACATCAACATCTGTAAACTGCACAGAAGATATGCTGGTTTTCTTTAGGTCAGCACCACTTTTTGAAGGAACTTAGGATAAATAATAAAAAGTATATAAGTATTTTTTAGAAAGCTGGTGAAAAAGTCTGAATAAATATCTCTAAGTAAAAGCTATTGTTTCTCTTCATTATCATCTTTGATAGAATGATCTCGAAGAGTTGTTGAAAGAAAAGCCTTAAGAAATGATGATGTCAAATGTCCTCATACTATGCTTCAGACTAGATTGTAAATAAAATGAAAGAACCCGTAAGATACAAAATGGGCATGAACCTCTAAGGGTCTGGTTATTCACAGTAAACAATCATCATCATCATCTCCTTTTGGCTTTTCCCAGTTAGGTGTCGCCACAGCAGAACAACGGTCCGCAGAATGATTGGCAGTGGAGTTTTCAAAGAAACGTAAAAAGGCTAGGATTTTAATAGCAGTTTGCCAGAAGAATGACAAATTTATTTAGACATGCCATAGCTTCTTCCCATTGTATCATTTATATTCAGCAGATAGGTGAATGGGAAGTTGTGTATGCGTACATGTAGAAAGTTGCAATTATTGTTAATATTAGTTAGTTAGTTATTTCACATCGCTGACTAGGGAGGTGGGCTGGTCCAGGGACCCTTTTCAGAAACAATGCAGTCCACAGCAACAGTTGACAACAAAGCATTCCACATACAGAGCTATTATAACAGCCAATAAGGAATGATTTGAGCTGTAGAAAATAGAAACATGAAGCAAAATTATATTTACAGAGTGTGATAGAACTCTGGTGAACTTTAAAAGCAGAATCATCATCATCATCAGCCCCCTTTGTCCTATTTTTTCTACATAGGGTCAGGGTATGGTGTTAACAGCCATCACCTCTCTCGATTCAGTTCCACACTCCTGCCTTCTTCAACACTCATGCCTGACTGTCGCAAATCTTCTTTCACACAATCCATTCACCTCTTTGCTGTATGTCCTCGCTTCCTCTTACCTTCTTCCTGTCTGTCCCAAATCTTCCTCACCAGACTGCCTTCTGTTTTTCTGCACATGTCCAAACCACCGTAATCTGCTCTCTTTGATCTTTTCTGCAATTGGAGCTACTTTGGCTTCTGCTGTTATATTCTCGTTTCTTTGTCTGTCCCACAGTGTGCATGCTACCACCCTTCTCAGGTACTTCATTTCCATCACGTGTAGCTTCTTCATCTCTCTGCCTTTATTGCCCAGGTGTCTGTACCATACAGCAGTACTGGTCGCACCACTGACTTGTACACCTTACTTTTCAGCTTCTTTGGCATTCTTCTGTCATAGACTATATCTGACAGCCTGTGCCAGTTGGCTGCAACCCCTCTGATTCCAGCTTTGACCTCTTCATTTAGACTTCCCTTTTCCTCAACCATCCCTCCCAGATACTTGAATCTGTTTACCTGTTCCACTATCTTCCCTTCTATCTCTGTTCTCAGCTTCTTCTGATCTCCCCAATTTGCTGCTATTACCACCTTCTTATCTGTGCTTAGTTTCATCCCATGTGCCTCCAGTTTTGCATTCCATTCTCGTATCCTTTGCTGAAGTTCTATCTCAGAGTCTGCCTGTAATGCCACATTGTCTGCATACAGCAACTTTGTTGATCTGTCCCCTCTGACCTGTTTGCTAATGTAGTCCATCACCAGTATGAAAAAGGAGTGGGCTCAGAGCTGAACCCTAGTGCACACCCACTCCCACTGGGAATCCCTCTGTGAGGCCGAACACTGTTCATACTTGAGTCACTGGGTCCTTGTACATAGCCTGCACTAATTCTACCAATGTTTCTGGGACTTCAAACCACTGCAGTACTGCCCAGAGCAGCTTTCTTGGGACCTTCTCATATGCTATCTCCAAGTCTCGGAATGCCCAGTTGGCCTCTCTCCTCATCCCTAGCGTCTTCTCAAGTATCTGTATCACTGCAAACATTGGGTCAGTAATTGTGCTGCATCCTGATTTGAATCCAAACTGCTCATCTCCCTTCTTAACATTTGCTCTCCGTATCCATTTTTCAATGACCTTCTCCAGAACTTTCATGCAATGTGAGAAGAGTTTGATACCTCTGTATTGCCCACAGTTGTGGATGCCCTGGCATGAGTATGCTTATTCTCCAGTCATCTGGGAAAACGCCTTTCTCACCACACTGCTATTAGTCCTCTCAGGAGCCATTTCTCCCCTAGCTCACCCAGCTCTTTATCATATCTGCTGTGACCTCATCTGAGCCTGCTGCTGTCCCTGACTTCAATTTCCTTAGTGCTGTTCTTACTTCTTCTAGGATGGAATCCTCTTCTTCTCTCACCGTAGGCTGTGTTTCTGGGGCAGTACAGCTTCTGTGGGGTTTTCTTCATTCAGAAGCTGCTGGAAATACTCCTTCCATCTGCCTTTGATGTCCTGTGGACTGGAGAGCAGGCTGTTGCTGGCATCCCTTATGAAGGATGTCTGACTATCATCTTTATTTTTCTGTCTTTGTCTTGCAACCTGATATTGTTTCTTTGTGCCACTTACTGAGTCACTTTCAAGAAGATGGTAGAGTGCCTCCGATGGCCTATTCTCTGCTATTGAAACTTCTTTCTTAGTCAACCAGTAGTCCTTCCTGGTCAGACCTTACTATCTCCCCCTGCACTCCTTTCTTTTGATGGCTTCCTGGACATTTGCATTCCACCACCAGCTTTCCTTATGTACCTTATTTCCATATCTGGCTCGGCCACATATCTTTTCTGTAGTCCTAACATATGCTGTTTTTAGGTGTTGCCATTCTTGTTCAACTCCATCTATTTACTCCTGTTCTTGGGGTGCTAGAGCCCTGAGTAATCCATTGAACTGTTGTACTTTCTCTCCAGTCATCTTCCAGGTCTTCACCTGGTCTCTCCTAACCTTAGAGCCTTCTCTGACAACTGCTTGCAGCTGATTGTGACAACTAGTGGTTTATGCTGTGAGCAGACTGTTTCCCAGGGGATGACTTTGCAATCATGGATTCTACCCCAGTACCTTTTCCATACTAGGAGGAAGTCTACCCGAGTTGCATGTTGGCTACTCTTGTATGTGATCTTGTAACTGTCTCTATTTCTGAACCATGTGTTGGCTACTATCAAGCCATTTGCCAGACAGAAGTCTAGAATGGCTTCTTCTTCTTTATTCCTGTTGCCCCACCCATGTAGACTCAGGTAGTCCTCATATCTTGTTCTGTCTGTCCCGATATGTGCATTCAAGTCACCCATTATCAACACCAATTCATGTTGTCCTGCTTTATCTAGTAGGTCCTGCAACTGCTGTCTGAATGCACTCTTTTCCTCACTATCACAACCCTGCTGTGGGGCACAGGCTGAGATCATGAATACCACTCTATCATTACACTGGAATCTGATTGCCATGGGTCTGTCATTAATTCTGATGATATCCCTCACTGCCTTCTGAAGCCTCTGTCACCATAATTCCTCCACCATTTCTAGCCTGTCCTCCTCTTGAGTAGTAGAGTCTGGACCCCAAGCCAAGTGGTTTTGCTGTAATGCCCTTCCATCTCATCTCTTGGATACAAAGAATGTTCAGCCTCCACCTTATCATGTCATTCACTTCCAAGCTGCATCCTGTCAGTGAACCTACATTAAGCATAGCAATTCTCAGTTCATGTTTGGCAGGTTGGTTGGTTTTACATCCAGCTTTTGCTCAACAGAGCTGTCCCAGGTAACCTAGGCTGGGCAACTAGACACCGGCCAGCCAGTAGCTTATTGACCCAGGGGAATGCTGGCAGGCACACACTGGCCAATAGGGTCCCTGGTGTAGGTCAGAGCAGGCCAGGTCCTCAACCCATTTATCTGTAGTAACTGCCCATGCCCATTTTGGTGACACTAGTTGTCATGACTTAATCACTTAGAGCCATATTTTACACTGTTGAGTGGCTAGCCCTGCCACGACATGCAGTCTGTAATCCATCTGTACCACAGTAGATGTCCAAAGCAGTTGATCTGTACAACTCCTTTCCCTATAGGACACCATGTAGAGTCTGTGCTGCTGCCTGCTCACAGTTTCATTCATTGGTGAGTTTGAGATGAGAACAGCATGATTTTCAAACCTTGTACCTAGTGCATGGAAGGCAAAGACCTTAACCATTATGCCAACTGGTCTCAATAACTTTAAACACAGAATATCAGTCAAAAACACAATATAAGCAAACAACAGTAAAGACAGGATGAAACAAAACAGAATAAGGGAAGAAAAAATAATAGTAAAAGAGCAAGCAGCAAAATATTGGAAATAAGAGCGGTATTCAATTTAGATATTGTGGGGGTAGAAGGACCATTTGGAGTGTTTGTATGATGTGGTTGATAATTATGTCAGCTACTGTGTGTTACATGAAGCTAATTTGTGCCATATCATAATAAGCTTCTACAGCAAAAATGTTGAGATTCTGCGAGTCAGTACATATCTGAGTGTATGTATTAATGCAACATAGTGTTTTGTTTATTATATACTACATAATCATTAAATTGCTGTTGTGGTTTAACCTGTTCAATCAAATATTTTTCAAAACTTTGTTGGTTAGCTATCATCTCTAGAATTTTTGCATTAATTAATATTTACCAATGATACTTTTAGCTTTCCCCCTAAAGTTGGCATTTTTTGTCAATTTTGTCTAATTTGTTAAGTTGCTTCACAGTGTAAAAGCTACTTTGGAAAATGGAGTTCCTGTATGTACTAACAAGAATAAACGCAGGTCTCACTAGTGGAGTATCACCTCACCTCTTAAGGTATGATGTGGTAGATTTAAATATGTGCTCACTCTGTAGGAATGGGCAGTAAAGCTCTTGTGTAGTAGTATAAAGGTAGGACTTATTAAAAAAATGATTTTACTGTTATTGGCAATTTCCTTGAACTGTATAACCGTGATATTCTTCAGGGTGTGCAAGCTTAATGTACCTTAGAAGTTTGATCTCATTTGCTTGTAGAGTGCTATGCCAGAAGGATAGCTAAGGGCAGAACCATACTCTGTTCTTGGGGAGAACATTAATGGCAATGGCTGTTGTTGTTTTGGTGTAAAAGAAGAGATTTTTTTTAATATTGCTTTCAACTGTTTTAGAAGTTTTGTCTTCCTGTGTTTCTGTGTTTCTGTGTTTCTAGGCGGCAGTGGAAAGAGAGATGCTCATTCAGTAAAATTCCAAGTTATCCATTTTTGTGTGGTAGATGAGTTCCAACAGCATCAGTTATAGTTAAACTGCGATATGTTTTTGTGTTAACTGTTAGTTTGTCTTTAATTAGCCAATCCCACATAGAGATTAAATCACATTATAGAGTTTAATACAGTTTAAGTGTTTGGAATATTTTATGGGCCCCTGTTAATACAATGTCATATGTGTAGATTATGCAGTTGAGGGGTGGTAGGTCCCAAGGAATACTTTTTATAAATGAAAAAAGAGTAGCGGGCCAAGGATGGACACCTTTGGTAGCTTTGCCTGTTTCAGTAGTTCAGTTGTGTCCTATTATCTATAGTTCTGTTGGAAAGGTAGATGTCAAATTATTGTTACATATCCTCAGCCAAATCACAATTTGTGAGATTCTGTATTATATAGGATGAAAGTGACTGTACTGAAGGCCTTTTTCATTTCTAAGAGGATAGTACCTGCAATTTTTCCATTAGTAATACTGAAGTACACTTGGATAAGCCAAAGTGAGCAGTGTAGTCGCAGTACTGTAGTCTGGTCTGAAACCATGTTTTTTTATCTGTTAATTAAACAATAACTGATGACATAGTGTGGTATATTGAAGATTTACCCACAGTTGGTGTGGTTTAATCATGAGGATGAAGCCTGAGTGATTAAACAAAGACAACCGTGGATAAATCTTCAATATACCACAATGACGGAGTCGGTTATTGCTATTATACAATGACATTATTTAAGAAAAAAAATACTTTTCTTAAATAATGTCTTTGTATAATAGTGGATTGCTATTCTTCCGCTGCTGGTGGTATATTGCTTCTGCGTTTTGATGTACTGCATATGCATATGGGACTTGCGTTCCCACGCATACCCAGTACATCAAGGCTTTGAAAAGGAAGCAACGGAAAAACGAAAGTCTCCATTGCTCCATTTTCTCTCTCTCTTTTTTTTTATTGTAAACAAAAAAAAAAAAAAAAAAAAAAAAAGGTTTTGGGGCAGTTTATACCAATGGAAAAAAGTCCGGGCGACCAGACCTTTTTCTGTTTGTATATTGTGGGATTTACAACGGGCACGCTGGTTGGGCTGGCCAATCAGCATGCACATTTTAGAATATTAATAGGGAGACATTGTATAATATATAATACTTATTGATGTAGTCAGGTATCGGTATACACTTTTTAGCATTTTTTTTACAAGTGGACAGACATTTGCTATGGGAGTAAATCACTGAGAGACTCATGCAAAGGCTCTTTGGCAAAAGCTTTGACTATTGCATGTTTGAAACCAGAGGCTGGTTTTGTAATAAATGTGAGATTATAGATATAAGTCAGGTGTATATGCAGAGAATGTGGCTGCCTGTGATTAGCAATTTAAGGTAAATGGTGTGTTGGTCAGGATTATATAATAAATCCAGATTTTCAAGTAGCCGTTCCAACTGTGAGAAGTGTATAGATTTAAAATGGAACTGTGGGTATGTTGGGAAATTGTGCGGTGGTAGTCTTGGTGTGCAGGGAGGGATTTGCAATTAGGCATGCGTCAGTTCTATGTGGAATATTTTATTTAAATAATAATTGTTATGTCTAAAAGTTACCTTGATATAATTTTAGGGAAGATGCTTGCTTTCATTTCCTAGTAACCTGATTTCATGTCAGAAGCATTTGAGTTGTCCTAAGTTAAGGGTCTATTGACATCTAACACACTTAGCCTTACTGCTTCAGTTGCTAGTCTGACAGTACCTTTTTAATTTTTATAGAGTTTCAAGTTTCTTAAGTTATTGTGACCCCTCTTCCAATCTGACCATGCCTTGTCATTTTGGTTTAATAGTTGACGCAACAAAGAAGTTAACCAGAGTGTATGCGAGCTTTTGACTCATTTTGTTGCTAGAGGGAACATTTTATCCTGCATGAGAGTTAATAAGTTATAAAAGGTTGATAGGGCAATAGTTGGATCTTATAATTTGTAAACAGCTGTCTAGACCATGGCGCCTAGTTAATATTTACTTTTTAAATCAATAAAACTGTAACGTTGTCCAGAAACAAACAGGCCATGACATTAACCATTAGGTTAGATGAATTTTGTATGGAAAATGATTTAGGAGGAACAGAGAAACATGATGGATACTACCTAAATGGTAGAAAGAGCACATGGAAAAGAAAGTAAAAAAAAAGGCATGCAAATGTAAAACATAAGATCAATTCAAGTAGAATATCAAAGAGGAAAAGATGTGAAGTTACATTAAAAGAATAAAGTAGATAGGTTGTTATAAGAAAAAAAAATAAGTAGAGATGGGGGTGCTTGTGGTACTAGCTGCTGGGTTGCAACACCCTACTCAAAAAGAGGAAAAAAAAAGAAATGTGCTAACTCAAAAGTCAACTATTAATTTTAAATAAAAAATATTAGTTGGCTTTCTGTTGTGTTCTGGGTCCATAAAACTCTGTGTATGCACTTGCACAATGTTCTGAGGACGGCTGAAAAAAATCTTTTTACAAGTACTGTATTGTTTTAAAACCAGCCCACTGTTAGGCTTCCTGATCATCAGTCAAGTTTAATAGGTTCATAGGTTCATAGGAGAATACTAGACTATTGGCCCCGAGGCCCTTATAAACCTAACCAAGAATTTCACCCATGTTCCCACAAAGACGGCACCTGTTTTCCCTGTCCATCAGGGACACAGGTGGAATCCCAGGGGTATAATTTTCTGTTTCCCTTCTAGTTGTCAAGGTTCCTCTTAAAGAGAGCTAGTGAGGTACTCTGCTTGACATGGAGAGAAAGTCTATTCCGCAGATGGGGAGTCGCTGGGACACAAATCTATCCCACCAACAAGCTCTATTAATGTCACAGACCAGGTTGAGACCTTGCGTGTGGGTTGTGTGAGTGGAATTTGACTTACAGATATGCAGCAACTCCATCAAGGCTGATTCTGAGATAGCCTTGTATGTAGACACAGGTCACCTCTGAGCAGTCTGTATGAGATTGAGTAGAGGTTCAGAGCTTTTAGCCTATCTGTATAGGATAGGTGTTTGAGACATGGATTTTCCTGGTCAGGAACCTCTGTTGTCTCTCCAACTGCTGCATGTGCTTGGCAAGGTACATGCCAAAGGGGGCATTGTACTTGACAATGGGTCTGATAAGGGAAGAGTACAGGGATGTTATGACCTCCTTGTTCCTGGATGAAATAACCTTACTTATGAGGTGGGTCATGTAGAAAACCTTCCATATAACGGAGGCAACATGGTGGTCAAAAGTCAGGTTGCTATCAACCTGAGTACCCAAGTTTTTCACGACTGATTGCGTGCTTAGTACATTGATATTAATGTGATAATTAGTGGGGACACCATTTTCCCCAAAGGGGATAATGATGCATTTCTTGGCATTCAATTTTTGGCCATGCTTCTGGCACCAGTCATTAGTTTGGTTAAGGCCCTCTTGGAGGATGTTCACATCTCTAGGGGAATTTATGACAGTGCCCTGCTTGCAGTCATCTCCAAACTTGATCAGCCACAGACCACTGCTTTTTACTTGCACCTCAGAAAAGTATATCCCAAACAGTAGAGGCTCCAAGACTGATCCTTGGAGTACACCGCTTATTACAGGTCTACTAGTAGAGGTGGCTTCCCCTATTTTGACTGAGTGGGTTCTATCAGCGAGCCAGTTAACTACCCATCTAGTAAAATATGGGTTGATGCCTAGCTGGGAGAGTTTATCTATTATGCCCAAGTGGGGAATATTGTCAAAGGCTTCAGCTAGGTCAAGGTAGGCAGTGTGCACTGTCTTGCCTTCATCCATGACTTTGGTAACTGTTTTGAAGAAGGTGGCCAAGTTTAACAGGCATGATCTCCCTTTGACAAAACCAAACTCTGTGGGATCAAGTGTTTGGAGGTTGCCAATGTCCTTGTTTATAAGGTCCATGATAATGCATTCCATGGCCTTGCAGATCAGGCTAGTTAGGTTGATTGGCCTAGAATTGCCTTGGTCGATGCTCCACCTTTGTGCAGAGGGATGACAGTGGCTGTCCTCCATTCTGCTGGGATAAAGCCAGTGCACAAGTTTTGGTTGAATAGGGTGCCTAGTGGTGCTGAGAGCTCTTGCATGAGTTCATGTAGGACACAGCCAGGGATGTTGTCAGGTCCCTTGGAGGCTGTATTTTTTGCCTTTGAGAGGGCATTAATAACTGCTCCCTCATGATGAAGGAAGGGGGGCATGTGCTGGGGATGTCCTGATTTACTGATGGGAGGGGCCGGTGGGGGGTGAAGTTTTGGTTATGTTTGTTAGTACCAGGTCCAGGATATTTTCCCTCTTGTTGGCTTGTTGGGGGGGGGGGGTCTACCAGCTGATCTAATCCATTGGCATTGATGAAGTCAATGAATCACTTGGCATTCCTGTTTGAGTTACAATAGGTCTTCCACTCTATAGTTGGGTAGTTAAAGTCATCCATGATCAGGGTAGATGGTTGAATCTTGATGGATTCAAGTAATTCCAGAAAGGTGGAATGGGCCTCCTGAGTCATGGTTGGCAGTCAGTGGCTAGCTATGATTTGAATAAGTGTTTTGTCAATAGTTAACTGCACCTGGAGTGTCTCCTGTGCTTCATACTGTTTGATCAGCCGAGAGGTGTGTATGTCTATGCTAAATATTGAAACTCCACCTCCTTTGGCTTTGTAACCCTCTTTTTGGGGTCTGAAAGTATGGTAGGACAAGTAACCTGGTATGGCTGGGGTGCTCTCCACAGCTATGAACCAGGTTTCAGTGACTCCACAAATCTCAGCATCTTCCAGGGTGAGGAATGCTTGCAATGAGTGCAGTTTCATGTTAAGACTCCTAAAGTTTAGCAGCATGACTTTTAAATTTCATTTAGAAGAATTTTTCACATTGGTAATTTTGTCCTCATGACTTTGCCTAAAAAGGCACTATGGGGAAGGCAAGAGCCTTGGAGAGAAGCCTGAAGCCCAAGGGAGACAGACGAAGGCCATCTCTGGCAAAGCATCATGGTCTGCCAATCATGTCCTCCCAGGCTGTCAGGTACTGGATCCCCTTGGAATGATACCAGAAACTAAGCCAATTGTTTAAATCAATAATTTTCTGTTTGTACTGAGGCATCATTCTGGGTGATGGTAGGATGTTGCTTAAGGCTAGGGACATACCTGCCTGGGACACATATTCATCGAGCTCAATCATGTCTCTCTTCATATAGTCCAGAGAGGTACGTCTCAAGTCATTCACATCAACATGGACTATGACAGAGTCATAACAGTACCTGTTGTTGAGAGACTTGAGTGTGTGAGTGATATGGTGGATTCTAGCACCTGACAAGCAACTTACTGTGACTTTCCCCTTGTCTAGGCTGGTGAGGGGCACATCTGTGTGTCTCATGATAGTCTCCTATGACTAGTATATTGGGTTTGTGGATGGGCCTTAGAGGCTGTGTGACACAGGCATGTGTACTATGTGTGGGGATTGGTGCAGGAGTTGTCAGCAATCAGCAGCATTTGGCAGTGACAGAAACATTGCTTCAAGAGCAACTCACCGGACTGCTGCATGATGCAGATAGGAGCCCTTTCAATTGGCTCAGGCTGTCTAAGGTGACTCAGGCAGCCTAAGCCATGGAGAATTAAGTAGTTAATGTGGAAGAGGAAGCACAGACACTGGAATTTTGTTTTTATTTTTATTTTTTACTTTAAAGTATTTTTCTCAGGCACTGTGTGTGCAACTGCTAGGATGTGGAAAGAAGGTAAGTACTTAAAGTGTGTGTGTGTGTGTGTGTGTGTGTGTGTGTGTGTGTGTGTGTGTGTGTGTGTGTGTGTGTGTGTGTGTGTGTCTGTGCATGTATATGTGAGTGTGCATACATGGACAAACTACTGAAAGGGTTGTTGGGGGAAATGTTTCATTTTGATATCAGTGAAGTGCCTGTCCATACATGGATAAACTACTGAAGGGGTCATAGGTCCATAGGTTCATAGGTAGGTACTACATTATAGGCCCTAGGGCCTATACAAGCCTAGCCAAAAAGGTAACCTGGCTTTCGCCACCCACGAAAATTATTTTCCTGTGCTTCTGTTGAGCAGAGCCACAGAGGTGATCCCCAGGGTGAATTTTCTATTTCCCATCCAATCATCAAGATTTTTCTTGAAGAGTGCTAATGAGGAGCTTTGTTTGATATATATAGGTAGTTTGTTCCAGAGTATGGGAAGTCTCTGGGACAGGAATCTATCCCTCCAGCATGTTCTGTTTATTGTGGTGACAAGGTTTAGGTCCCTAGAGTGTGTAGCTCGGAGGGATTGGGATTTCTTTAAGTGGAGCATGTCCAACAGCTCTGGGTTTGACATGGTTTTGTATGTTAGGCAGAGATCACCTCTGAGTAGGCGATATGCGATGGAGTAAAGCTGGAGTTTTTTGAGACAGTCTGCATAGGGCATCTGTTTGAGGCCAGTAATCCTTTGTGAGGTATTTCTGTGGCCTTTCCAGTTGTTGTAGATGTCTTGTGAGGTACATACCAAAAGGGGCATTGTACTCTATAATGGGTCTAATGAGTGACGAGTACAGGGGAACAATGACCTCTTTTTTCCTGGATAAGAAACCTTTTGTGATGAGGTGTGCCATGTAGAAAGATTTCCTGACTACTGTGGTGATGTGATTATCAAAGGAGAGACTACTGTCCACCTGTGTCCCAAGGTCTCTTATCACACTTTCGGTGTTAAGTAGACTACCACCTATGTGGTAGCTCATGGGTACAGAGATTGTACCAAAAGGGGTGACAATTCATTTTTTGGCACTGAGCTTGAGGCCATGGCTTTGACTCCAGGCATCTGTCTCAGTGAGGCCCTTTTGTAGGATGTCCACATCATTAGCAGTTTCAGTTATGGCTCCTAGTTTGCAGTCATCTGCGAACTTCATTAGCCAAAGACCTTCTGTCTTAGCTTGTACTTCAGAAAAGTAGATACCAAACAGGAGAGGACCCAGGACTGAACCCTGTGGTACTCCACTTGTCACTGGTCTAAAGTCGGATTTGGAGTCTGCTACTTTCACAGTGTGGGTTCTGTCAGTGGGTCAGTTGGCAACCAGTCTTGTGACATAGGGATTTATACCTAGTTTAGTGAGTTTATCTATAATTCCAGAGTGAGGGATGGTGTCAAAAGCCTTGGCGAGATCTAGCTAGGCTGTGTGAACCACCTTACCCTCGTCTATGGCTTTGGTGACTCCTTCAAAGAAGACAATCAGGTTTAGGAGACATGATCTGCCTTTTACAAACCCAAACTGGGTGGGGTCCAGAGTTTGGAGATTACCAATGTCTTTGTTTATAAGTTCCATGATGATACATTCCATGGCCTTGCAGACCAGGCTCGTTAGGCTAATGGGGCGGTAGTTCCTGGGGTCCATGGTGCCCCCCCCCTTTGTGGAGTGGGATAACCATCGCTGTGTGCCATTCAGTGGGCACAAATCCTAAGGTGAGGCTATGATTGAACATGGTGCTTAGGGGGGTGCCAGTTCATTCTGTAGTTCATGTAGAACGCAGGCTGGGATCTTGTCAGGTCCCATGGATGCTGTGTTCTTGGCTTTGGAGATTGTGGTTTTTACCTTTGCAGACATGATTACAGGAACTTTGCATTCTTCTGGTTTAGAGATGGGCCCTTTAGGGGGTGAGGGGGGAGGGTAAAGTTAGCACTGAACCTGTCTGCAAGGATGTTAGCAATATCAGTTGGTTCTGCATATTTAGTGCCATTGTGCTATAACTCAGAGCAGCTCTGACTGTTGCCATTGATATTCTTAACATAGATATAGAATGCTGTGTGGTTGTCTTTAGAATCAGTGGCAATTTTGTTTTCATAACTAGCTTTGGAGGATTTTATGAGGGATCTCAGCTTCTTACTGAGGTTAACCAGGGAGTTCTTCCAGTCATGGGATTTTACTCTTTTTTTACAACAGTTTCTTTCTTCTGTTGTAGAGTTTGTTTATGGCAGGAGACCACCAGATTGGCTTCCTTTTTTTGGAGGATAGCATCTTGGTTCTGTTAGGGATAGCATGATCCATGCACTCGTGAAAGTGGTTATAAAGTGCATTTGTGTAGGATTCGGCAGTCGTACCTCTACTGCCCATCTTCATGGGTGTTGTGAAGTTTGCCACTTCTGTCTTAAGAAGCGTGAAGTTGGCTTTGGAGAAATTTTTTATGGTGGTTTCCCTAATGGGGAGGTGGGGGTTGGATGGGGATGTCTAGGCTGATTAGCTTGTGGTCGGATCTGACCAACAAGGAATTGACTTCTGGTGTGGAACACTGGACACCCATGTTGATAATGACCAGGTCTAGGATATTTCTGCCCCTGGTGGGGGTTTGGATAAGTTGATCCAAGGCATTGGAATTTATGAATTCCAGAAAACATTGAGCAAAAGACTTGGTACATGAGTAGTTTTCCCAGTTAATGGTGGGATAGTTGAAATCTCCCATTATTAGGGTGTTGGGTTGTATCCTAATATTGTCCAGTGTATCAAGAAATGAGGAGTTGGAATCCTGGGCCATGGTGAGGGATCTGTAGCAAGTTACAATTTGGATTGCGATCTTGCCCAGAGTTAGTTGCACATGGATAATGTCGGATGCATTATGCTGAGCAACTAGCTTGGAGGTGTGGATATCCTTAATGAATATGGACACGCCTCCACCTTTAGTGTTTCGGTTCAGGTTAGGTGGCCGAAAGATGTGGTATGAATTATAGCCTGGCAATGCAGGGTTGCTCTTTGGAGCCTTGAACCAGGTCTCTGTCACTGCACAGATGTCGATGTTCTCCATTTTAAGGAGTGCCTCGAGTGAGTGCATTTTGAGGTTTAGACTTCTAGCACTGGCATTACCCTCAAATTTTGCTTGCTTGTACCTGTTACAGTGGTGAATTTGTCATTTGAACCTTGCCAAAAAAAGGCACTATAGGGGTGGCAAGAGCCTTAGCCAGTATCTGGAATCCCAAGAGCAAGAGGTGCAGGCCATCTCTGGCAAAGCATCGTGGTCTGTCAATCATGTCATCCCAGGCAGACAGATACTGGATCCCCTTAGAATGACACCAGAAGCTTAGCCAATTGTTGAAGTCAATCATTTTGTCCTTGCACTGTCGTATCATTCTGGGTGATGGCAGGATTCTACTCAGGGCTAGGGTCTTACCTGCCTGGCTACATGATTGCAGAGCTCCTCCATGTCTCTTTTCATGTAGTCCAGGGAGGTACGTCTCAGGTCATTCAAACCAATATGGACAATGACAGAGTCATATTTGTACTTGTCATGCAGTGACCTGAGTGTGTGCATTATGTGGCGGATCCTGGCACCCAACAGGCAGCTGACAGTAACTTTCTCCTTATTTAGCCTGGTGAGTGGAACATCAGTGTACCTGACTATAGAGTCACCTATGACTAGAGTGTTGAGTACATTGTTATGCCTTATGGGCTGTGGTTGAGTGGCACACTGAGTTTGTGGGCTATGTGTCATTTGGATTGTGTTGGGGGGGAGGCGGAGGTTGCATGCGTTTCTGCTTTGGAGGTCATTGTTGCTTGAGCAAATTTTTATCGAGAGCCTCCATGAAGGTTGGTGTGTATTTTGTGTTGCTATGTGTGTGTTTTAGTTGTGTAGGTTTTGAGATACTATGTGATGAGTGTGGTGTGGTGCAAGTGTTTACCTTCTCCTCTTGACTGTCTAGTCCAGTCTTGGGTGAAGAGAGCTTTGCTTCCTGTTTGGCTATATAAGTGCATCTCTCACAGGTTGTAGTGTTGGGTGGCAGGAGGAGAGGGTTGTCTGTGTACATGAGGCAACTTCTGCATTGCTCCAAGATGCCCAGATTCATCAGGTAGACAAGAGAAAACACCGGGAGATGACCCTTAGACATGCCTGGATAGGTGCTTTTTTATGAAGTACTAAAAACTGTTTTCCTCTAGACAAGTGAGGAAAGTTAAGTGCTGTAGTAATTTGTAGCTTATTTAGTGCTTACGAGTTCTGAACAAGGGCTGAGCTCAAAGAAACAGATTTTATTGCTAAAACTAAAAAACTGGCTAGTTCTAAGGGAAAATTTGAAGAGCAGACTTTATGGCGCCAGGAATAGTTTAACCCTAGCTAAGCGGCGATGCATAAAGTGCATTTTTTGTTATATATAACAGTACCAAATGAGCAAACTGATTTAAACAAATTAACCAATAAAAAGCTAAAAACTGATCCCCGTTCCAGCAGTCTTCGATTGGCCAAGTTCTAACTGCACCCTCCTGCCACTAGGGTGCAGGGGAACCTTCTCCAAAAAAAAGATGGTCTGGATTAGTGCTCAAGTTATACAAACAAAGCTAGATTCAGCAGGTCTGAATTTAGTCTATGCCTCAGCAAACAAGGCGTACCAATTTCAGAAAGAAAGAGTTCAAATAAGCAGGCACAATAAGCTTTTAACCAGAAACTCCCAGTTCAGAAAGGCAGAATCATTGGAGGAAATGTTTCATTTTGGTGTTGGTGAAGTGCTTGTGCATATAAGGACATACTACTGAAGGGATTGGTGGGGAAATGGTGTAATTTAAGTGCTCGTGCAAACATTACTTTCTCTGATTGTTGCTATTTTTGTTTCAGTACATTCTGATATCTGAGGTATATTCAGTCAATAAAGTTGCTGGATGTAGGGAATGTCTGTGGGTAAAAGAGACTGACACTGATGTCATTTGTTTAAAATTGGCATTTATTTTTACTGGCTTTGCAGAAGCCGTGTGTAATTTTTTTTCGCTTTCTATAACAGTCAAGCATCAGCATTGCACTCAATATGTAGCTGTCAGTGGTAGTCTGTAAGGTTGCCACCGGTCCTGCTATCAGTGGTGCACTCACATTTTGAAATTAACCATCTGTTTCAGAAAGCAGAGGGTCACAAAAAAGTTGTGCTTTCCATAAATCTCTGAATTGTTGAGAGAAACCTGCATGCGCTTAATACTTCTTCGATAATTCAGAATTTCATTTGTGATGTCACCAAATCAGATCTTCAGGGAGAGCTGTTCCCTCTCAGGTATGGGTTGTGAAAATAGTTCAGTGATTGACTAAAATTCATCTAGGGGGTGGGGGCTCACATAAGGAAGAGCTTTACAAAGCCTACGGCTGGTGGATCGTGTTCTTATCAGCACCTTGCAGCCAGTTGGCCATTATCTAACAATGAAACACACCATACTTCCTCAAACCCACTTAGGTGGGGGGCTACACCCCCTCCACCCTCCCCATTAATTAAATATTCCCACTCCAAGATCGCACTACTATGGGGAAAAGAAATTTCCCCTTGTTGGCCACCTGGTTACCCTGTGACATCCTTTGGCATTCTGGTCATTCATGAAAGTCAGGTTTCGGCAATGTCATCTTGGAGATGTTGTCTTCAGTAATGTGGATTTTCATTGTTTTGAAGTAGATCTATATATACATGTGTGTGTGTGTGTGTGTGTGTGTGTGTGTGTGTGTGTGTGTGTGTGTGTGTGTGTGTGTGTGTGTGTGTGTCTGTGTGTGTGTGTATGTATGTATGTGTATATGGACTATGTTCAGAAGCTTGCTTCTCTGGAATGTCCAGGCAGTCACATGCTTGGCCACACCACCACCCCATGATGTCATATAGTATCCATCCCCCCTTGAGTCCCACTTTGGACCACTGAAAAGCTGGCAACCCTAGTGGTCTGCTCAGAACATGTGTGATAGTAACTGATCAGTGGCAGAGTGTTGCATTGTGTAACGTTGCCATACAACAACACTTGGGTCTTCTGTAGAGTTTTTGGGTTTTCATTCCTTCTCTGTGAAGTCCTTTTGTCTTTGTGGATTTTATCCAATTGCTTTGTTTTTTTTTTCTCCCAGACAATCAGCAGTATAATACATATGCTTCTGGCTATTTGTTCTTTTACTTTTCATCCCAATTTAACATTAGTGTGGTACACAGAAGATGAAGGGGTAGGAAGCAGGCAGTATTTCTGGAAAGACTGAATTTATTTCCTTAGTCATGATTTTTTTTGTTAAGACAATAATCGAATCAAAAGCTAATTAAAAAATCTAAGATGCACCTCAGTTTATGAAAATCCAAAGCACTGATGAAGTTCCATTCAGTTAGGACTGAAAGCGCTTAGCTTGAGTGGTACTGTGTTATTATCATATGTGGATTTTAATAAACTATTGGTTTATTTAAAAATTTGTTTCTAATAACCTTTTTATCCCAGTACTCTGGTGGTTTTGGTTCTAGTTTTTGTTACAGTGTACTTCTCTGTTATTTTGGATTGATTATCTGATGTACTACAGCCATCACCCTAATGTGTTTGGCTCCACTCATTCCGTTGCTTTCTGCAGTACCCCCCCCCCCCGCTTTGAAGTCACCAGTTGCCACTGGTAGAGAAAGAATAAAAATGGAAAACAGGAAATGGATGGGTGACAGAGACCAGAGCATACATTTCAACATTTTAACACAAAAATCTAGACAATGCTAAAAATAATGGGGGGGGGTAAAGGCCCAAAAATAGGCAAAACTTTTACATAACTAGTATAAACTTAGAAAGCTGGTAAGATAACAAGTTTTGCCTTGGCATGGATTTTATGATGGCTATGACATCTAAAACTAAAATCTGGCATTATTTAATCATTTTAATCCTCATTGTTTGGCCAGAAAGCCACAAATTGTATGAAGAATGGACCAAAAATATAAGACAAAAATCTGGACATTCTGAAAAAACCTGGACAGTTAAAAGGTGTGGACCAGAGCAGGATTCTATAAGGAGAGTATCAGCATGCTAAGAGGGGTTTCTTTTCTAGGAACAGTAAAGCAAAATAATGCTACAACTGAGAACTGCAATATTGTAAAATGGCAACTAGGAGAGTAATGCAAACTGGGTGCCTAAAATAAGAAATGGAAAAATGAGTTAAAATAAACTAAAATGCCTTAATTTTTGTTACTATCCAACATATTAATAATCTGTCATTTTCCAACAGACTTTTCCTGGACCTATAGAAAAAAAAATGACTGCAATTCCTCTTCACAGCCAAGATAACCTACTTCTTGTCTCTTCATCTCTTTTCATACATTTTTTTTTGTTTTCCTAACTTTCAAAAGTACTTGAAAGAGTTGTTTAAGCTCAACTCCTTTCACATCTCAGTTGTAACTCCCTAAGCTCTCAGCAATATGGGTTTCAAAATGGAAATAGCACCTTAATTTCCCCCCATTTCTGTCACATACTATAATAGTTACAATACAGATTAAGTGAAATTTAGTCGCAGAGTTTTTGTCCACTTAAAACCTTTGATTCTGTGAAGCTTCTATGATTACTGTGTGAATTTATTCTTTACAACCTCGACTCCTGCATCACTAAAATGGATAATGGTTCTTTTCGAGTTATAGTAAGGAACACCTCTCATCGTATCAGGTTAACCTTGGAGTCCCTCAAAGTTCTTTCCTTGTCCCTCTGCTTTTCCATGTCTAAAGCAAAATGTCTTCCCATTTCACAAAGGCCTAAGCATATCCTTCTATTAATCTAAAAGTTTTCTTTCACTGTTACTGTCTCTTTCCAAGCATCCATTTCAAAGTCAGAACATTTACAGTGAGCCTGAAGTCTTTTGAGGCAGGTCTATTTACTTCACGCAAATCCCTCCCTGGGATTCTAAGCAAAATCCTATTAATAAAAATTTTAAATTTGCTTCTACTTAACATTAGTTCTCTAGCAATTGTGGATAAATTTAATTCCAAGCTTGTTAACCACTATGAGGCAAACATTCTTTGTAGTTTTTTAAATAAACTTTTGCATTACTGCAACATGAAATGCCACTCCCTTTATGTAGTTTTTTAGATAAACTTTTGCATTACTGCAGCATGAAATGCCGCTGCCTTTATGTAGTTTTTATAGATAAACTTTTGCATTACTGCAGTATGAAATGCCACTCCCTTTATGTAGTTTTTATAGATAAACTTTTGCATTACAGCAGTATGAAATGCTGCTCCCATTATGTAGTTTTTATAGATAAACATTTGCATTACTGCAGCATGAAATGCCGCTCCCTTTATGAAGTTTTTTAGATAAACTTTTGCATTACTGCAGCATGAAATGCCGCTCCCTTTATGAAGTTTTTTATTAAACTTTTGCATTACTGCAGCATGAAATGCCGCTCCCTTTATGTAGTTTTTAGATAACCTTTTGCATTACTGCAGTATGAAATGCCGCTCCCTTTATAGGTTCATAGGTTCATACTAGGCTATCTGCCCGAGGGCATTTACAAGCCTAGCCCATAGTTTTGTGGCTTACACCACCCCTTTAGTATGGGGAACTATACCCATTATTTTGCTGTGCCTCTGTTGAGTAGTGACACTGAGGTAATCCCTGGGGTATATCTGCGATCTCCCATCCATTGGTCAAGATTTCTCTTGAACAAGGCCAGCGAGGTGCTCTGCCTCACATATACCGGGATTTTATTCCACAGCATAGGGAGTCTTTGGGTGATGAAGAATAATTTTGTTTTACTATTCCCTTGTACCAGATTAAACCATTTCATTATGCTCTGTTTGCCAATCTGTTTATTTTCCTGTAAAAATATATTTGTCTTGTTGACCTAATTCTGTTCATAACAGACATAGCTGAATAAAAGCAATTGATTACAGTCTGTAGGATAGTGACAGCGTGACTCTGTAAATATGGGTGGACCTGGGTTTGCATGTCTTGTGACTGCTAGCATTTACAGTCTCTGGAATAAAGAGTCTGACATGAATGCACCTTGTACTTGTGTCTTCTTATCATTGACGATTACTAAACTTTACCAAAGATGTGTAGGAATGAAAATAAAGTTAATGATACCAAAGGTTGTTTTCTTGATGAGCATCCTGAAATCTTCAGAAGCACAGAGAACTGAAACAGGATAGTAACCCTATGCCATATGATGATTAATCAATTAAACGGTGAGAAGTAGTTCAGCAAGTATGCTGTTTTCTTGAAAAGTTTTCACTCAGACGGCCAGATTCATGCACACTCTTATGCTGGAATTGGCAAGGTGTACATAGGCATAGTTAAGTACTGATTCATATCCTCATGTTGCTTTCCAGTGCAGTGAGCTCAGTGCACTACAGTATACATTGGAATAACCTCATAATGACATGGAAATTAAACAGGGTATTAAATGAGGTCCTAATGATATTAAAATACACACAAGGTTAACAGAGTCAGGATTCACAGAGTTCAACAGAGGAAATTCCACAGCTCTCTGCTGATTAAAAAAGATAGTCACAGTAGAGACTGTGTCATTGCATTTAACAAGAGAATGTTGACAGTCACAACAACCTTTACCACCTGGCACCAATGGAAATGTTACTGACAATGGTGGACTTATCACAATTTTAATGATCATAAGCATATGGAACTCTTTAGAGTTAATTAGGAGACTGTATGACTCTTGTTTGGCATTCGACTCCTACACATGAAATTAATAGAAATGCATAACACACCCATATCTTTGGAAACCAAGGATTTTATAGCTCTTTCAGTACTGGCTACAGCATTCAGAGACCAACTGGAAACATGTTGGCTGTTCCACAGACCTCCACCACCAGAATATTCAACATGTTCTGAAGGATAATGTTTCTACATGTGGATGAAAACATATGAGTCCTACCATACCACAAAAAATAGGTAACACATTACATGCCTTGTATGACAATGCATGCCTCTGTGAGGTCCTAGGTGCCATAGATTGCACATCTAGCAATAAAGGAAGCACCTGATCCACTGTCAGACAAGTTTGAAAAAAGGAAAGGATTCCATTTGGAACTCAGTAGTGTGTAATGCATGTGAAATCATAACTGTTAGGTCCATACAGCACCCAGGCAATTTGCATGATTTATATTTCTGACACGTCTCCATTATGTCACTAACTCCTGCATGCTTAAATTCTACAGAGCCATCTAGCTAGTACGTGTAGGCACTGTGGCTAAAACTCCTCCCTCCACAAGGTCATACACTGTTATATGTGATGCTTGTTGGAGTGTTATGCAATCAAATGCAGGTCATACTTGTGTACACCAAAATGGCCACTCTACATGGCCTTGTGGTATGTGCCCTTCCTGAACTGGGAAAACAGTACCATTGAGTACAGTGACAGTGGCACTGGCAGTTGTGTACTTTGAGCTTGACGTGGAAGGGTAGTGTGCCACCAGAGGCCACAAGAATTACATCAACCCCTGCATTCATGTCCTGTCCTCATTCATGCCACATATCACAGCAATGAGATTCACACTGGATTGGAATGTTGTAGGTTGTTCCTGGATGATATTGCAAACATCTGCTAATTGATTCCAAGTCTAGAAAATATGTCTAGGGCAACTTGTGACTGCAAGCTAATGACTATGCTTCATTAGCATATGTACTGTAACATTTTACAGTGACTACTAATGTGTTTAACATACTCAAAAATGTTTTTGCCCTATTTTTGTTACTGTCCTCCACTGACCTTTGTCTCCCTTTCAGCCACCATGCTGATTTCATTTGTTCCACCTTGGTAAGAGTCTTGTGGATCATTCACTCCTTGCAGTGAGGATCACATGAATGAGGAGCAGGGTTTATTTTGCATGGAAGAATGGGGTTTTATTTTTAAGGCTTTTCTAACTGTACATGCCTGGCAACCTGCTTACAGCTGATGATGCAGTGGATCTCAGCACGGGAATGTCACTCACTTCTGTGAGTGATATATCCCTTACAGACTGCTCTGCTTCCCTTGAAGCCAACTATCCTTTATGATCATAGGTCTCCACCGAGAACTGAAATGAAGCAACACATACTCTGGATACGTGCCCAACATCCTCCCTGTCACCACGAAGTGAGGTAAGCTGGCCAATCCATACGCCTCTCTTTTCAATGCCAGTTCCACCAAGCACCCACGCCACTAAATGAACTCAAGTTCCTTGAGTCATAGTCAGGGATTTAGCCCTCTGTGCCATCACAGGCTATCCTAACTCAAAAATTTTGCAGTTTTGTAATGTTTTGTATGTTTTTATGGTTTCTTTTTTCTTTTGGTATGTTATTTTTGAGTACCTTCCAATATATGAAAATACAGTCTGTGAAAACTTGAAATATTGAAAAGAAAATATTCCTTTCTGCACACAAAGAGAATAAATCTTGCATTATTGTGAAAACATGCCCATACCAGGAAGATCAGACATGGTCCCTGCTCTTCCTTGCAAATTGCTGCATTTCTTTTTTCAAACACAAGAGCACTGTATCCTTGTAAATAAAAGTCTGCATGCATAATACTTCAGTGTGATATAAACCTATGGTTGAATTGATGTGCTTTATATATGATAGCCATTAAGTAATTAAATTTCCCACTATTAATTAGTCTATTTTAAAATAAAAATCTGTATTTATATGGCAATTCAATGCGGATACTAGGAGGTCATTGGGGCACATCCAAGATGGCTACTGCCAGAGCTCAGTGATCTCAGACTTGCTGATAACTGTGAGCTTTATGTGAGATAATGTATAATAGTTTCCAACTATGAAGACTGTTATTAGTTTTTTGTGTTTACAAGATGTTATGAGCACTGATTTTACTTAGTTGGGACACTTTTAGTGTACATATGTATTATTATTATTATTATTATTATTATTATTATTATTATTATTATTATTAATAATATTAAGGAACATAAGCTTCTTTAGAAGTAGTGGTAGAACAGGGTTATTAAATCAAGGCTCTGCATGTCATGTTTTAATTGAGGAGTCTCCACTATGTGGTCATGGCTATGGGACAGTTATTTCTTAATAAGAGAATCAGATGAGGGATAAATAAACTGTTGCCTGTGTGAAGGTATTTTAGTCAGTCAAGATGCATGTTACATCTGCATTATCTGGCATTTCTGTCAGAAGCTATATTTAACTTGATTACTGAGCTTGGTTTGAGAACTTTGGAAGAGTTTAATTACTGGCCATTTTGAAGGTTTGATAGCAAATTTCTTAGAGCAAATAATACACCAGAGCAAAGAAGATGCTAGAAGGTCTGAAGCAATTGCATTGAAGGTCAGAGGTCCAGCATGATGCTATCTGTATACTACAGGGCAGGTACTGAATTGTGAATTTGCTGGAGTAAGGTGAGAGGGATAGTTTTAAAGTGTAGGACTGACGCTTCTGAGGCTGCTTGTTATAGCTTCCCAATACCTCACAGAGTCACATCTGGGCAAGCTTCTACCTAGTCACATGTTACCTTTTCTGATCGCTGTTCTCTACAGGGAATCACTTTCAGAGTGTCCAAGCAGTGATTCCCTTGGTTTGTGAGACTTTCTTTTTTCTTCATGCTTGTTTGATGTTACTATACGTATGATTTTTTTTGTTCATTCATTCCCTCCTGGCCTGTTGGGCCATTTTCCCCCATTACTGTGGTGAAGATCAATGAGGAGGGCCATCATTCCGACAGACATGAGGGGTCACCTCCAGTTTTTGCACTCTATTGCCTCTGCACACAATTGATGCACCACATAGGTTGGCTTGTGCAATAACATGTCCCTTCACTTCCACAATGGAGTTCCTTTCATGAAGCCATGCCTGTATCAGTCTAACTATGTGAAACTAAAATTGCTTAAAGTCAGAATAAATGATGGCTTCATCTAAGAAGACATTTCATACCAATATCTGCACATTCGTTTTCTTGTTCAGCCTGGTATCATACAAGGAAAAACTACCATGGATTTGTTTTCAGTTTTCATATACATCATTCTTTGTTCAGAACTGTGCCTATTGCAAGGCTCAAACGAAATGAAAACTCAACCTTAAATGTATCGAGCTCTCATATCTTCGCTCACTTTGCCATAAGGAGGGCATATCTATTGTTCTCTAATCGCTTCTGTTTTACCCAGATAGTGAAAATGCAAAAGGAATCACAATTCAAGAATAAGAACATTCACCCTGCCTGGCAACCTCAGTAGTGCAAGAAATGTATGTTTTTATAAGTCAGGAATTCATGTGTCTGTACTACCATTACCCACCTTTCCCACATGATAAGTGCCAGAATTCTCTTCCTGTTTCCAGACCTGACAGGATTTTTCATAGGAACTTCAGCCAATTTGGTCTTGTGACCATCAATGCCTTACTAATATGCACACTTGGGCTATATCCTCTTTCTGAATAAGGTCTAGACCAGCTAGTCCCCAGACAAATTTGAGATTATCCGTCTAGTCATTCTGGTGCTGTAGAAAGCATGATAATATATAACACTGTTTAACTTGCAGGGGCAGCCTACCCTGGACTCCAGAGTTGGGGAGGTGCTGTGTAATTAATCTGTTTCTTCATTGTGTTCTGTGTATGTGCTATTGAAGATTTAGGTCCTTTGTTCTTGTGTTTAATAAGCTATCAGACTTGTGGAGATACATGAGATCAGGGACAGCAGGGTCTGTAATTGTGTAGCAGGCAAGGTATACATCATCCCTAAAGAGTCCTCAGGATACTGAGTAAAAAGACAGAGCTATTAGTCTGTCTTGGTAGCTCACGGTCTTTAAGCTTGAAATCATTTTAGTTAGGAACCAATAGGACTTCTCTAGTTGTTTAATGTGACAATGAGGCATAACTTAAAGGTTGGCATTGTGTTCTGCAATTGGTCTAGTTAGTGTTGGATATAAGGGAACTTGGATCTCCTTCGCTAATTATCAAGTTACTGCTGCATCCTGGGAAAAAAGATTTCTCATTAGTAGCCTTTATTGTTCCATCCATTCAATCACACCATGGGATTTCTTATTATTTGAAATGCACATCTAGCTCCTTGTGCATTTTGTGGAGCATTTGAATAGACCTGTCATCTTTCAGTACTATAGCCACAATATAGGGAGAGCGGCTTAATGGCTAAGGTGTTTTCCTTACAAACACAAAGTGCAGGGTTTCAGTCTCACAATGGATAATTGGCTAGGCTTAAAATGACTCGGAAGGGTAGTTAGCTTAGTACTAACCTATAAACCTTGCTCATGGCCAAATCCCTTAAAAGTATTCCACAACTTCCTCTTTCAAAGTGTAAAGACATTTTGCTAATGTCATGTCCAGATATGCTAGAGTTTACCCAAGTATCACCTTGGAACTTCAGTGAAAACAGGCTAGTTGCCTGCCTGACATCATCTACAACAACATAAATGAGTAAGCAAACAAATAATTGTAAATTATGTAGTTGTAGCTGCATCTTGAAAAAAAATAACAAAGTCCTGTTCTTTTTGAACACCTGCTTTGATTTTTGATGACCACTATTGCGATGAATACCCCACATAGGACGAGAAGAATTACTGAATGATAAGAAAATAGTTAAATCAGATATGACATATCCTCACTGTTTTTTCTGTCACTACAGAATTTTGATCTTCCATTGCTCTAGTGATTAGTAGCTATTGTGATGCTGTTGCACAAGGGGAGTCAAGTAAAAATAACTTTAGATCTCGTCTCAGACAAGCGGTGCATGCATTTTTAAATGGGTGGCTTTTTGAATTCAATATTTAATTTAGCAGTGACAAAATAAATAACAATGACACTATATAACATGTTACGAGAAATGGAGAGGCCTTCGGTTTCATTTTGACTAAAACAGCAACTTGGCAGAAGAGACTACATTATTCAAATAGTTATTTGTAAAGTAACATTTCCAAATCATGTCTTGGTATGTTCAGTAATGCTATGATAAGACTTACCCAGCTGCATAAAGAGTGAACTCTGAATTAACAGGTGAACATTTTTACATGACAAATATAATAACAATGTCACCAAGGAGGAACGTAAAGAAAATAAAGAAATAAAGATCTTCCACATCCCTTTTTCAGAATCAAACTTTGTGTGGCAGATTTTTACAATGTCATTCATTTCTACTGATAGTTAATATGTTTATATGCTGATGGCATTTTGACACTCTCAGGTTTTTAAACTTGTACTTCTGAATAGTGTCCCTCATTCTTACTGGAAGTGGGGAAAGGTGTGCTGTCTGACATTCAGATTTTATGCTAATTATGTGACTTGACTTTTGGCTGGAGGTACCTCTTATCAATAGCCTTTGTAACAATTTTCACTGTCTGTAGGTCAAGAGATAGTTGGAATGATCGGCCAGTGTTGATGCCTACATGGATGAGCGAGGTGGTATAACCCACTTCACCACTGAATGTAACAGGAGACCTAGAGACAGCAGGTAGCAGGTGTTGAGATGATGTGGGTCTTGTGACATGTTAAGCCAGGGAGGTGGTCCTAGGGCATTCATAGACATGCATTTGGGAGACTCAGTAGAGCAGTGACAAGCCACCATGAGGAAGGAGCTGAGGGAGGGGGGAGGAAAGGCCTTTCACACAGACAATGGTCTTCCTCTGTCTGAATGTCACCTCCAAAGATGAATGAATGATTTTACCAGACAGGGGAACAAACGACCAGATTTTTCCCCAGAGCAAGAACAAGTAACTCTGTAGAGTAACAAAAGAAAGGAAGATGAATCCGATGTGTGGTATAAAAAGTCCAACTTAAAGCATAAACCACACTAGATTATCAGGAGAGACATGCAGTCACCTTTAAGCATACTGGAACTTATCTCCATGTTTCATCCATAAATGTTCTAGCATGCTTAAAGCTGTCTGTGGTTCTCTCCTGATATTCTAGTGTGGTTTTTGTTTTGTTTGTTTTGTTTATATGGTGCTAAGGATGACCTGAAGCAAGAGGTACTGAAGATTAAAAAAGAAAAGAACGAAAGGAAGAAAAAAAGGAAAGAGACAGTTTCCATTGCAGGGTATGCTATTCCTCCTTTATTTGGTCTGATCCTGCTTGCCACTTAACTGGCATTGCACCTGACTTCAACCTTTCACCTTGCCAACAGTAGGCCCACTCAGTGGTTACTCACAGCTTTTCCAAACTGAGTCTAACCAGGCTAGAACCACCTTGTGATAACACACTCAGTTATAAACACTTACCCCAGACCTGCTGTCAGGGGAAGGTCAGAGTATTCCTATCCTGGATTAGGTTATCTAATTCTTTAGTGGAATCATTATGGGGATAGTTTGATCACTGCTTACCTGGTTTCTCCTCTCAGACCACTTTGCCAGTCTTCTAGAAATATGGGATGGTTGAGAGTAGTCGTGAAGATGTAGCAGGAGTAGATCACACAGGCAACATAAAATTCACTGTTTGCATAAAAAAGAAATCAGGGATATACAAGAAGCTGTTTGTTATGCATGCCACAGACTATACCCTGAGCATGTTTAGGAATTTTTATGACTGCACTTCTGCATATCTGTGCAGAGGTGTTACTTTGTTGTCCCCTTGCGGGTTAAGTAGAGCAGCTGCAATTTTTGGAATTGTACTCTAGCTTTTGGTAAATAGTTTCCTTCATTCATAAGTGTACTGCTTCCACAAAAAAAAAAAAAGCTTAGTCAGCCAAGTATTCTGAAAAAAAAATAAAAAATTTAATGAGACATATAACCAGTGACCATGAAACATATGCCTTTAAAAATTAAATTTGACCATTTGTCTTTGCACAAAATAAGTAATTTAGTATTAAAAATGCATATACATCTGTATCTCAACAGGTGTTCCAATTGAAATTCCCCAACCATCAGTTGCCCAAAGAACAAGATCCCAAGGAGCACAATGCCAATCACTGTTCCAATCCCTCACACACACTCTAACTCCCACTCAAAACCCTTACAAAACACTCATTTACCTGACATAACACCTACATACATCCAACCACGGCACCGCGCACCAACAAAACACAAACCCGTACATTACTTAGCGCAACTTCATAACCGCAAATTCGACATATTTTCGACATACGTCAAATTCGCGATTATGAACGTTCGCTATTTTTCACATTCGGCTTTATAGCTTCGAGATACTGAAATTCGACATTTCAGTATTTCGATGTTATAAAGTGAACCTCTATATATATATATATATATATATATATATATATATATATATATATATATATATATATATATACATATATATATCACATATATATACACACACACACATATATATATATATATATATATATATATATATATATATATACGCACACACATCCACATTTGGAGGCATTAGCTTTCAGCATTTCTAATACTCAAGACTTTTGCCATTTGATGTTTCACAGTGGAATCTTTCTCCGCTTTCTTCATGTTTTCTTTAAAAGGCCATGTGCTTTATCAACTATTTAGCCACTATCTGGGCCATATGGATTTTTTTTTTTGCCAGAAAGAAGTAGCTCTATTCATCAAATATATATTAAGGAAAACAAACTGCTGTCTGTAAGAGGAATGTTGAAATAGGAAAGAGCACAAAATATAGAGACATTTTACTTCCTACTGTCGACAGATTCATGCATTTAGATGATTGAGAGGAGCTTCTTGTATGTGTTTGTGTGTCTGTGTATAAGACAGCAACTTGGACTTCCACTGACACATTCACTAAACATTACAAATGGATGTCCAGTTTTGAAGTTGGACTGGGTTTGCTACTGTAGCCATGTGCAGTATTCTACTTTTTCCACATTTGAGAATAGATGGCACATTATTTGGTACTCTGGCAAGGAACGGTCATTCAGAACAGCTGTATGAGATAAGTACAGTAATAGAAGACGTTTGAATAACATTATCATTGCTGCAGGACATGTTCCCACCCACAGTTGTCCCCTGATACTGTACATGTTATGGATCTAGTGAGATCATAGATTATTGTACTAATTTCTGTGACAAAAAATGCAGTGTCGTTTCAGTTCTCATTGTTGCCAATGAAGCCATTACAAATGTCTTTCCTGTATGTAGTAGCTATGGTTGCCTGAGAGTTCTATCTAGGCAGTTTTAACTAATGTTTTTACTTATGATACTTCTTTTAACAGTAGTCTTACCATTAAGAGCATTTGCTAATCCCTAGTGTTACTTTCTATTCCATGTTTGGAAGGGCAAAGGAAAAAAAAAAAGGAAAGATTTTACTTTTATTGCCAGGTTTCCTTAGTTTTCATGTCTCAAGACTACATTCCTCCATTGCTGAGGGACATATGACTTCTGAAAAAAAATATTTGATTAGTGAGTGACATTTACTGACTGACATACCTCTCAACCTCTTACAGCAGGAAATATGGACAAAACCATCAATAATGGCAGGACAAAGGCTCAAAAATACAGACACTTTTTAAATATTGCTCTTACAAACTTGAATTTTCTAAATGATATGAAGTCTGAAACTCAAGTGTCTGTCATCATTTTCTGACTTTAGCCCTCAATGATTTGCCAGTAGACCACAATTTTATGCGTAATGGACTAAAATATGGGTTAAAATTCTGGATATTCTGTGAAAATCTGTACAGTTGAGAGGTATGCTGACTGATAATCTGATACATGACTTCTGATTCAAAACTGTATCTATGATACAAGGTTGCTACCATTCCATAGGTCCATAAGTTCATAGGTGTGTACTAGGCTAATGGCACTAGAGCCTTTACAATCCTAGCCCATAGAAGTGCCCTGGCATCATGGCACCCAACGTTAGTTCCCAGTGCCTCTATCAAGAAGAGTCACTGGAGTGATCTCCGGGGTGAACTTTCTATTTCTCATCCACACATCAAGTTTTCTCTTGAAGAGTGTCAGCGAGCTGCTCTGCTTGACATGTATGGGAAGTCTATTCTATAGCATGGGCCGTCTCTGGGTTATGAACCTGCCCCTCCAGCATGTTCTGTTGATTGTGGTAATGAGGTTGAGGTCTTTGGAGCGTGTGGTGCGGAGGGATTGGGATTTCTTTAGATGTAGCATTTCTAACAGAACTGGGTCAGACATGGCTTTTTAAGTCAAGCAGAGATCGCCTTTCAGTAGATGATATGAGACAGAGAATAGCTGGATGTTTTTGAGGCCACAATTCCAAAAGATACATTTGGCACAAAAACAACACTTCACATCACCAAAAGAACACCATCCCCACGGTGAAGTATGGTGGTGGCAGCATCATGCTTTGGGGTTGCTTTTCTTCAGTTGGAACTACAGCTTTAGTCAAGGTGGAGGGAATTATGAACAGTTCCAAATACCAGTGACTTTTGGCCCAAAACCTTTAGGTGTCTGCTAGAAAGCTGAAGATGAAGAGGAATTTCACCTTTCAACACAACAATAACCCAAAGCATACATACAAATCAACAAAAGAATGGTTTCGCCAGAAGAAAATTAAAGTTTTGGAATGGCCCAGCCAGAACCCAGACCTAAATCCAATAGAAAATCTGTAGGGTGACCTGAAGAGGGCTGTGCACAAGAGATGCCCTCGCGATCTGACAGATTTGGAGCACTTTTACAAGGAAGAGTAGGCAAATATTGCCAAGTCAAAATGTGCTATGTGATAGACTCCAACCCAAGAAGACTGAATGCTGTAATTAAATCAAAAGGTGCTTCAACAAAGTATTAGTTTAAGGGTGTGCACACTTATGGAACCAGATAATTGTATGTTTTTTTTTTTATTTTTTTTATATTTTTTCCCCTAATAGATTTGTTTGTTTTTCAATTGAATTGTACAATTTATTGGTCACATTAAAGGTGGGAAATTTTTGAAATGATTTATTGTGGTCTCATTTTTATTGAGAGACTGAGAAATGTTTCATAAATATATACTCTTTAAGTGCATCTTTGAAGATTTTTAATGTTTTCTACATCAGGTAGTAGGTCTCAGTCTAGAGAAGACCCTCTCACCTACAGCAATTTTAGATGGAGTATGTACCAGAGATAAATTGTTGTCCTGTATACTTCTGAGTGCATAAGATTTGTCTTGTATAAGCAATTTCATTCTAAAAGTGTCTAGTGACCATGTTTTAGAACCTTGTAAATTAGAGTACTTACAGGAAAAGTGGCTCTATGATGCACTGAAAGCCAACTGGAATTTTTAGCATATCCTAATGGTGCATCTGGTGATCTGCTAATAGAATGAATCTGCAGATTTTATTCTCAGCAGTCTGTTCTGTGAGTATTGTGGGCTAAACAGATAATGAGAAAAGGAAGGCCACGTTCCAGTTTCTAGCAATGTCCTCATCACTTAGCAGTGGATAAAATAAAGTTACTGATCTTGTAACATAGTTTTAATTGAGCAAATATTTAATTAGTTGCAACATTTGTATGTATTGTAAAGGAAAGGGTAGGGTTGTATTAGGCCTAGGTACCACTGTTCAGTGACACAAGGTATTACATACCCAATACGATCTGCTAAGAGAATAGGAGGGATACTGGGTAATTTCTTGGCTAAGGCAAAGACCATTTCACTAGTTTTCTTATGGTTAATTAGTAGTTTGTTAGAAGTGGATCAGGTATGTAACTGAGTGAAGTTGACTTGTAACTTAGTTTGCAGGTCAGAGTGGTTAGTTCTGCAGTGTGGGATCAGCATATCATCTGCATACATTATTAATTTAAGATTTGGTAATTCAGGGGGGCATTGAGAAAGAGGGAGAAGAGAAGAGAAGAGAAGAGGAGAGAAGAGAAGAGAAGAGAAGAGGAAGAAGAGAAGAGAAGAGAAGAGAAGAGAAGAGAAGAGAAGAGAAGAGAAGAGAAGAGAAGAGAAGAGGAGAGGAGAGGAGAGGAGAGAAGAGAAGAGAAGAGAAGAGAAGAGAAGAGAAGAGAAGAGAAGAGAAGAGAAGAGAAGAGAAGAGAAGTGAAGAGAAGAGAAGATCTAACACAGACCCTTGTGGTACACCTGTATTAAGTTTGCTAGCTGTGGAGGATGAGACATTGCTATGGACTTGGAATGTTCTATCTTTCAGATTGTTGCAAATCCATTAAATAGTATTCTCTCCAAAGATGAGTCTTTTAAATTTGTTGAGACGAAGGGTATGCTTGACCATTTCAAAAAGCCCTTGTCATGTCAACAAAGAGACCTCTAGTAATAAGTCCATAATTCAGATTGCAATAAATGGTACCAGTGTCCATTACCAGGTCAGTAAAGTGACTGAAGGCATTGGGAAAGCTACTCTTTACATCGCATAACAAGACATAGCTGTTAATCTGTTTAAGTAGTTGCTTGCGTAAATGTTTTTCAAATATTTTAGTAATAGGGGACAGGATAGAAATAAATCTACAATCCTTCAACCCTTAAGGGGAAGTGATTTTAGGTAAAGGGAATATATCTGTGCTTGAATGCTGGCAGAACAGTGCCTGAGGTGAGAGAGAGAGGGAGAAATAGAGAGAGAGATTCAAGATATGAGCAAGTGTTTTAGCAATTCTTGTCCTGCAAGCATTTGGAAGGTGGGATGAAGCTTGCTGGATTTAGATCTTGAATTGTCGAGTTTGAGAAGTAGGAACTTGGTCTGTATTACTGAAATTTCAGATAAGTGAAATGTTACTGCATAACAGACTAGAGGGTATAGATAAGGGGGTGGAGGCACTTATTCTTCACTGGTGTGGGACTTAATTGTTGGAAAGGCTTTAGTTATGGTGCTTATGGTGGACTGCAAAAAGTGAGCATAATCTTTAGAAATGGTGCAGTGATTTGATGTTATTGTTTATTTTTTGATAGCTGAAAAGTTATTTAATGCCCCTATTAAATGTTATATTTCTGTCCAAAACATATTGGACAGACACACATTTGCTTCCTGATTCTGTCTAGGGTACAGGGTTTTTGCAGTATTTGTTGCAATTTTTGTTTCTTTCCATAACATCAGAAACATTTTAGTAGCGCTGTATAGTAAGGGTTCCTTTTCCAGCTCTTTGGCTTTAATTGTGATGTTAATATCCATTGAAAGCCACTGGCAACTCTGTGATCCAAGCCTTCTTTTTGTAAGGGAGCATAGTGCATCCTGAATTGTGGTCAGTTTTGTGCTGAAAAATGCCAAAGCAGAGGTGAGTTCAGATCTGCCATAAAGGAAAGTCCAATCTATAGTACTGAGGCAGGTGTTGTGATTTGCTAGCTTATTATTATGGAACAATCTTCTTTCAAATACTTGAGGAGGTTTTTATATGTCCTGAATGACCAAATCAATTTAATGAGTGAGTGGTCAATTAGAGCACAAGGAAGTATCTCATTGTGAAGTCACCTGTTTTGAATGTTGGTTATTATTAGGTCAAGTGCAGATCTAGAGCCAGTTCTTATATTGGTTCTATTTGGGCCAGGCATAGAGTCTTTCCCAATAGTACTGATATTGAAATTACCAAGAATAACTGGGCTGTTATGTAGGCCTTTAGGGAACATAAGTTGTAGAGTTTTATGTACAACAGAGACACAACAGGGAAGGATGTAAACTGTAGCAAAATCCACATCTGAGTATGTCCACCTAATATATCAGAGAGTACCCAGATGAGACTCTTATCATCTGTAGTATGAAAATTAACGCAATCCACATGTGAGAATGCCCACCTAGAATGATGTGAGAGAGTACCCAACTGAGACACTTATCTATGGTATGAGAATTAATGTAATCCATATGCGAGTATGTCCACCTAATATGATCTCAGAGAGTACCCAGCTGAGACTCCTATGTCCACCTAATATGATGTCAGAGAGTACCCAGCTGAGACTACTATGACCAACTAATAGGAGGTGAGAGAGGACCCAGATGGGGCTCTTATCATCTATAATATGAGAATTAACGCAATCCACAATGATAATGGTGGTTTTCCTTTTGATGAGAAATGAAGCACCACCACCAGATCTGGGACCTGGTCTGTTGTCATTTTATATTCAGTTATAGTACTTTTCTTGTATAAAAGTAGAGGGCTGGCAATCATCCTACAAACAGTTTTCTGTCATAGCAAGAATATGAGGCTTTTCTGTTAACAGACACTCTTTGAGATTGATCCATTTATTATTAGGAATGCATGCATTAAGACAAGCAATTTTAAAATCTTCTTTTTCAGATTAGATAGGGGATTGGATTTTATAATTGAGGGCTGATTTGAGGTGGTCCTTGGTCTGAGTGAATATCTACTGTAAGTATAAATTTGAGTAGGAAAGTGGAGTTTTAAGGGAAGATCCTTTATTTATTTTTTTGGGGGGATAGAGATTAGTGACCTCTGGGGAGCATGGATTGCAAGAGAAATTTTCCTTTTGACATAACAGACTTTATTTGTGGTGTCACTCAACAAATCGTTCATTATTATTTTCCACTAGTGGGCCTGAGAAGGGTTGGAAGGTTCCTGACATAGATGGGAAAGAGGCAAAGTATCTGTAATGAATAGACTGAAGGCAAAAGTGACTGATAAAATAGTAATAAAGCATGCTATCAAAGTGTTGAGAGATTAAAAATTTGCATTGGGTCCATAAGATGGCTGGGTTCTAAATTGTAAAAAATTATATAAAGAGTAGATGGAGAAATATGCCAGATGTGCGGTAGATACTATAGCAGGGTACCTGGAGAATGTGAGAGGTGTTAAAAAGTAGGAGAGGGCTGATAGGTCTATAAAAGTAAGTAATGTAATGACGTCTTTCCCATCCTAATAACAGGAAAGGTGGGCAAAAGAAACACCCCTGCCCAAATGTTACCAGTGTTATACATCCAGTGTATTCCACTCAATTGAAAAGTAGACGCTCCAAACAGAAGAAGATAGTGTACTACATCAGCTACCAAGGCTGTCTCAAGAAAAGAACTGAAAGTACAACCTATCTAACACCTACGCTGTGGGTTAAAATGAACTGAAAGTGTAACCTATCTGCCACCTAGGCTGTGAGTTAAAATGACCAAATGAGAGAAGGACCACAGCCTATCTGCCACTCAGGCTGTGTGCACAGTTTAAGTTGTACAACCTATCTGCCACCTAGGCTGTGTGCATAGGTTAAATTTGACAGTCTCCCTGCCTCTTAGAATGTGTGCATAGATTAAATTGCACAGCCTGCCTGCCACTTAGGCTGTGTGCATAGGTTAAGTTGTGCAGCCTATCTGCCACCAAGGTTGTATGAGTAAGTTAAGTTGTACAGCCTATCTGCCATCTAGGCTGTTTGCACTGGTTAAATTGGACAGCCTGCCTGCCACTTAGTCTGTGTGCATAAGTTAAGTTGTGCAGCCTATTTGCCACTTAGGCTGTGAGCATTGGTTAAATTGCACAGCCCATCTGCCACTTAGGCTGTGTGCATAGGCTACATTGTGCAGAATATCTGCCACTTAGGCTGTGTGCATAGGTTAAGTTGTGCAGCCCACCTGCCACTTAGACTGTGTGTGTAGGTTATGCTATGCAGTCTACCTGCCACCTAGGCTGTGTGTGTGTGTAGGTAAGTAGCATAGTCTACCTGTCACCTAGGCTGTTTGTGTAGGTAAGTAGCACATGCTGCCACCCAAACTGTTGGAAATGAAAATGTAGCCTATTTACAGTTGGACAATAAAGTAAATGGATCTGATAAGGGATGAAGGAAGATATCTGCCTATCTGCCACTTAGACTGTTGGAGTAGAAGTGTAGAAGGTGAGGCTGTTAGGACCGGCAATGAAAGACCATGATGATAGAGGTTCTGGCAAAAGTAGAGGTATATCCTATATGCTACCTAGGTTGTGCACAGGTTAACGCACACAACATTTCTACAGTCCAGATTGTTGTTGTAATTGGATTAAGAAAGAAGCTGGCTGGACATAAGCAATGCCCAAAGGTGTAAAGAGTGAAGTGAGAGGAGGAGGGATCTAGTCAAGGAAGAAGTCCAAGAAAAGAAACAGTTTAGCTGAGGCAAGTGCTGTTTAAAGAACATTACTACAGTACACTGTACTCCTGCAAGCTAGAAATGTGCAAAGGAAGAAGGGAATTATAGTTAGTGAGAAAGAAAAATGTAAAAGTACAGTAGAAAGCAAATGTTTACATATAGCTGTAAGGAGAATGAAGACAGTCCCTGGGATTCATGAAGCTTGCGCCATGTGCAGGCATAGCGTCAGCGATCTAACACCAAATATGGCCACCGAGCGATTCAGGTACGAGCTGTTTCCACGTGTGCCACCTGCGTACACTATGCCTGCACAGCTCCCAGCGCCTGTATGCTAATCACCCGCAGCAGTGTAGCATGCAAATGAAGGTATATAGTGATTCAGGAAGTGGTGCAGGCATAGTGTAAGCATGCAGAATCCTAAACTGAAATAAATGGTTTACATTTTTGCAAACATAAAATTGGAGCCATGACAGCCAACCAAACACATGTATTATAATGTTAATATATGCCAATTGCTAAATATATAGCCATTGGCATAAAAAAAATGTACAAAATATAAAATTAACATTAAATATATATAGTCGCACTATCATGACATAGAAGCGCAGGGCAGTGGTGCGCAAAGGGGATCGCAAGGAATATATAAAAATATAGAATAAAACTGCAATGAAACACATTTCACGATTTCCCCATAATAGTCAATGGCAGGCAGGCTACACCATACTCATGGTGCAAGGGTTGCTAAGGGGCAGTGACAGTGTTATGCACAGTAGCTAGGAATTAGTAGGCAATGCCATGCAAATGAGTGGAGTAATAGTGAATCACAGATTTCCCGCTGGTATAAGGATGTACAAAACAGTGTAGCATTATAACATTAAGGTGAGCCCTTGAGATACAAATGACATCAAGAGAGGGGTGTGTCACCACTGCTGTAAGCACATTGGAGCATTGCTAAACCGGTCTACCCCTAGCTAGGCAAAGCTGCAGGATAGGGGCGTGTCGAATTGCCCAAAGCTATGCTTAGCGGAGAGTACACAAGGTAACCGAGTATGCATGTGAACGGAGATGAAAATGCGAGTAAACCTAGTAAACGGGTATGTGCATCGTGCATTGCAGCTGAAACAGGAAGGATATAGGAAATAAGGAAATCCTGCAGCAGAGAAATTGGAGTACAAATGGCTAATTAACACCTAGCAGCCTACAGTAGGCCATTGACAACAGCTAACAAGGCTGCAAGCAGCTGCCTGCAGAACAGGGAAAGGGAGGGGCTGTACTGCAAAGAAAACAGCAAAGTATCAAAGCAGAACAAAGGCGATATGCAGTATATCAGCTATAAGGCACAATTCGCCATGACTGGGTAGGGAAAGTACAAAACAAGAATGACGGCAGGTGGATGCATGCCTGATAATGGGAGGGGATCCAGGTCTAAAAGTGAATTAAGGGGCAACAGAGTAAGCAAGGCAGGCAAGTAGATCTCCACAGTAAAGGCCCCACACTTGCAGTACTCATTGCAAAACCCATAATTAAGACATGCAGCAGCTGGAATAGTTCATACACACCCACTTACCATCAGCAGCATCCATAGCACAATACTATAAAGTTTGAAAGCACCACACACACATTTGTGTATTCCCATACACTCTGCATTATCAGTGTATACAGACGGGGAACTTTTAATATGTACATGTTAGGGGCTGCCATAGCTTTGCTTCACCAGCATGTGTTGGAGACTGAAGGTGGTGTGGAGGATGATGCTGACAACCACCTCAGGCATCTGAGGAGGAGAAGAGTGTTCAGACCCAAGGTAACCTACCAGGGGCTAAATGATCTGGAGATAGTAGAGCGTTATAGGGTGGACAGGGACACCATACAGCAACTTGTTGAGCTGTGCCGGCCATGCCTCAGAGCCAGAAGTAACAGAGGGGAACCCATCCTAGTGGACATGAAGGTATGTGTAAGCTTGAGAATACTAGCCACAGGTACCTTTCAAAGGCCAACTGGGGATATCTTGGGGATCTCACAGGCATCAGCATCCAGGGTACACCACCAGTTCCTGGATGCCATGTTACCACATGCAAATGAGCACATATACTTCTCCCAAACGCAGGAGGAGTTGGCCAGCAATATGCGTCTCTTCCACCATGTGGCAGAATACCTGGAGGTACTGGGTGCAATAGACTGCACACACATACACATCAAGTCACCACCCGGTGAGCAGGGTAGGCGATACATAAACCACAAGGGATACCCCTCCATCAACTGCCAGGTCATGTGCAATGCCCAGGGCATTATCAAGGATGTGTGTGCTGGCAGCTCTGGAAGCTATCACAACTCCCACATCTGGCATGACTCACAGCTGTATCAGGTATATGCCGGGGGGGGGCATCCCATATGGCCACCTGGTGGGGGATGCTGGCTATGCACTGGAACCGTGGATGATGACTCCCATCAGAAATGCACACACACCCATGCAAGAATGCCATAATGAGGCACACGCACAAACTGGAATAATCATAGACCGTGTGTTTGGGATGCTGAAATCACGGTTCCATTGCTTGGACACATCTGGTGGAGCCTTGCAGTACTCTCCAGGCACGTTTGCCCACATCTTCATAGTATGTGCCATGCTACACAATATGATCCTGCGGAAACAGCTTCAGCAGGGACAGAATGGTGAAGGCCCTCACAGCCCACCACCATTGCCAAGGGCCCCACAGGCACAGAGGGACTCAAACCACGAGCACCCTGAGCCAGCCCCAGTAGGCAGACGGAGGCATGCCCAGTATACCCATGCCTTGGCAAAGAGGGAAAGTATAGGACACACACTGACAGTGTAGGCACCTATGGACTGACACCCTTCTCCACCTGCACACACAGTAAACATGGATGACACACACACAAGACCACCTGTAAATTGTCATGTATAGGCGGTCTACTGTGTGCATCCTACATAGGCAGTCCTCAACTATTGCACACACAACCTCTATTGGCACAAGGCAAGTCAACACATGAACAGTAAATTAAGCTATCAGCATGTGCTGATACTGTATGTATAGGTTCATAGGTACATAGGTAGGTATTTGGCTAACTGCCCAAGGCCATTCATAAGCCAAGCCAAAATGTGTCAGCTGTTGACACCCCATTGATTAACAAACTGTCCCTCTGTTGAGCAGATCCAATTGTGGGATCCCTGGGGTGTATCCACTGTTCCCATCCACTCTGCAAGGTTTCCCTGGAGTGTTAGTGAGGGGCTTAATATAATGTAATCAGGGATGTAGTTCCAAAGCATGAGGAGTACCTGTGACAGGAATCTGACACTCCAGCATCTTCCAGTTATGGTTGTGGCAAGGTGTAGCTCATTACAGTGTGTGGCTCACTGTGACATGGATTCCCATAGGTGGAGCATATCCATTAAGCTTGACTTGGACATGGCTTTGTTGTCCAGCAAAGATAATTTCTGAGTAAACGAGATGCCACTGAGTAATGCAAGAGTTCATTCAGTCTGGCAGCATAGGACACATGTCTGAGGCCAGTAATCCTCTTGGCGAGGTATGTTCGTAGACCCTCCAGATGTGTCTTCTGAGGTACATCCCAAAGGGGTTATCATACTCGATGATGGGACTGATGAGTGATGAGTAAAGGGGCACAATAACTTCAGTATGTCTAGATGCAAACCCCGAAGTAATCAGATGGCCTACATAGAAGGATGTCCTAATTACTTTGGAGATATGATTGTCAAAGGAGAGATCACTATCTAATGTAGTCTCCACATACACATTATCTCATCTGTATTAAAGTGGCTGCCACTCATGTGTTAATATGTGGGTGTTTAGTTTTCCCAACATGGAATGACCATGCAGTTTGTGGTCTTTAGCTGGAGGCCATGACTTTGACACCCTGTGTTGGTCTATGTGAGGCCCCTTGAAGGACGTCTGTGATAGCTGGATTGTCAGTTATGGCTCCCAGTTTGCAGTAATAGCCAAACATGGTCTGCTGTAGTCCACCTGTGTTTGCCTCTACCTCTGAGAAGTATATGGCAAACAGTAGGGGTCCCATGAGTGAGTCCTGTGGGACACCAGTTGTGACTGGTTAAGAGTTGGACCTGGAGGCTGCTAGGCTTACCATGTAGATTCTGTGTGTAAGCCTGTTGGTAACCCAACCTGTGATGTATAGGTGTATGTACTGGCTGGTGAGTTTATAAAAAATACCTGAGTGGGGAATGGTGTCAAAATCCTTGGCGAGGTCCAGGTAGTATGTGTGAAGTACCACACCCCTCACCTAAAGTCTAGGTGACTGTAAGACATCAAACAGGTTCAGTAGGCATGATCTGCACTCAATCAAGCTGTCCTGGGTTGGGTCGAGTGTTTGGAGGTTCCCAATGTCTCTGTTAATGAGTTCCATGATTATGCGCTCCATAGCCTTGCAAACCAGGCTAGTCAGGCTTATAGGGCAATAGTTCCCGGGGTCCATTGTGGCGCCACCTTTGTGGAGTGGGATAACTGTTGCTGTGCGCCACGCTGTGGGTATGTAGCCTGTAGAGAGGCTGGGTTTGAGCAGTGTGTTTAGATGAGGGGTTAGTTCATTTGGAGCTCTTGTAAGACACAGCCTGGGACACTGTCCAGTTCCATTGAGGCTGTGTTTGTGGCTTTGGATAGGGCTGTTTTAACCAGTGTGTCAGTGATTGCCAGGGCCGTACATTCTTCTGGTATGGTTATAGGCCATTTAGGGGTTGAAAGGAGTGTGAAGTATGCATTGAACCTGTCTGCCAAAATGTTGGCACGATCCATACATTTTTGCAGATGATCATAGAGTGCCTTTGTATAGGTTTCAGCATCTTGGACAGCATTGTCCATTGGTGTGGGGGCTGTGAACCTTTCCACCTTGGGCTTAAGAAATGTGAAGTCTGCTTTGGAAAATAATTTCATGGTGGTTTCCTTGTTTGGGGTTGTGGGCGGAATGTGACTATCCAGAGTGATTAGTCTATGGTCTGATCTAACCAGCGATGGGTTGACATCGGGTGTGGAACACCAGTCGCCCATGTTGGTGATGACCAGGTCCAATATGTTGTTCCCTCTGGTGAGGGTGTAGACCAGTTGTTCCAGGGCATTTGAGTTTAGAAATTCTAGGAAGTGCTGGGCAAGGGAGTTAGTACTTGAGTAGTTCTCCCAGTCAATGTTTGGGTAGTTGAAATCACCCAGTATTAGGGTGTTTGGAAGGACCTGCATATTTCCCAGTGTCTCCAGAAATGCTGAATCTGGATCCTGGGTCATGGTGGGTGATCTGTAGCAAGCTACAATTTGGATTGCAGTTTTGCCCACTGTCAGTTGCACTTGGATGATCTCTGATGCATCGTGCTGCACCACTAACCTGGAGGCATGAGTATCCTTGATGAATATGGATACACCCCCGCCTTTTGTGTTCCGGTCCAAGTTCTGTGGCCGAAGGGTGTGGTATGAGCTATAGCCTGGTAGTGCTGGGGTGCTCTCTGGAGCCTTAAACCAGGTTTCTGTTACTGCACAGATACTGATGTTCTCCATACTGCCTCGAGTGTGTGCATTTTGAGGTTTAGACTTCTGGCGTTGAGTAGCAATACCCTCAGTTTCTGGTTACTTGTGCTATTTACGGTGGTGGGTTTGTCTTATGAGCCTTGCCTAAAAGTCCACCTTGCTTAATATCCACCTGTCTACTATTGTTTGCAAGCAATGACAGCTGTACATGTGTACATGTTCTGCAAATGTGTACTTATCCTTGTTACAGGGCTGTGCCAAATGGCTATGTGCACACCTACATAGAGTGGATATTGACAGTAGAGACACACTGGTTGAATGTTTAGATTTGTGTAGCCTAACCTCTCATTGCCAGACTAACAGCTGCTTGGAAATATGTTGACAGTACTGGTAATGAAACAGGGTGCATATCATCTTTAACTCCAGTGTGACATCTGCAGTAGGAGTGTAAGATGTAGGAAAGTGCTGCTCATGTGTAATAGCTACTTCATAGGTGATGGCGTACACTACCTGATTATATCCTGATCATGTTGATAGTGGCAGCAGAGTCTATTGATATGTGACTCTGTGTGGGGAGTGGGTGTCTGTGCCCAACAGAGCTCATGGTTCTGCTGGGAATGTGAGTATATACCCAGACAAGGATACAGCCCTGTTCACACTTGCATCATCTGTAATCAGCTATCAGGATGTGATGTGGCCCTCAGAGGGGGATTGCTACTAAAGGTAGCTACCATGTTCATGTAATAGCTAGTGTTGCCACGTCCATAACACAAATATTTACATGTGAGCATCACTGTATAAAACATCTTCATAAGCAGTAAGTATACTAAATACGGTACGTGGTACTTGTAGTACTGAATGTTCATACAGGCATGTCCACTAGTCAGCTACTGGTGTTTACTAATGTCAGCTTTGTGTATGTCGCCATCCTGGGGGAATGCAAACTCTATGCCATGTACACTACCAAACCCGCCTAACACCACACCCCACACATTGTCTGGGATGCAGCTACAGGGGTGAGCTTGGAGGCAGTCCATTCTATACCCATGACTGGACTAGACAGTCAAAAGGTGTAGGTTAAGACATGCATCTCATCAACACAACCAACACATACCCTTACCAGAACACAGTAAGGACACACACACATGCCAGCAGATATCACACACATCCACAAAGGCCTCTACGTATCTGGCCAGGCAAGAGGCCTCCCAAGTTGGAATAGACAGACAACAGAATACAAAGACTGTACAACATAGTGTTGCCCCGGTAAGTCATACAGACAGGAAATCAGTAATAAGGAAATACTCGCAAATAACATGACATTCCTTTCTTCTGTTAATTAGTCATGACATGGTGATATGTACACTGCATGAAACGCCTAACATGAAGTAACTGCCTGTGCTTACAGTTTACAAAGACGTAGTCATGCTGACCATTTGTAATCAGACAGTTTTCAGTCCTCTGTGAGGCCTGTGAAATGATGATTAAAAGACAGTGAAATTGCTATGTATATGTTTGCCGTGAAGGGCTTACAAGACACAAGTTGTTAGGATTAGGCTTCAACGTGGATTAATTATGTAAAAGCCTTGCACAATAGCAACAGATGTATACATTGTAAACACAATTATTCCGGGCTCAGCAATGCCTTCCTAAATCCATGCCTGACACTCTTAAAAAAAAACGATCACTGTTTACTGATTGTAATTACATCCTCGCGGCTTAAAGAAGCAGAGTTAGTATAATTAGAGATGTTGAGGATGGGTATTTGACAATGAAAATGTTTTCTACAATGCCTGCTTTCCCTATAATGGATAGACTGCTGTAATAGTAGGCCTATGTCTTTGTTTTTGCACTATTCTGCTTTCGGGCAAACACTTTCAATGCGGGTGCTCAGCTCCGACTCCAACCTCAAGCCATGTTGTTTGGATGTTAATGTTAAAAGTTGTGTGTAAATCAGTTAAATTGATAAAATGTAAAAACAAAATGAGAACAACTGTAACTTCTACATTTTACACACATGTTAAGACTAACACAAATCCATGGTTTGACACTGGATTCGCAGGTCAGCAACCGCATTAACAGTGTTGCCACGTTAACAGAAAAGTACCCCCATGCAAACACACTTAAACATGCTTACTGGTGCTTAGATATGTTTACTACTGCATATTTGTGCTTACACCTGCTTAATAGTAACTTATTCATTATGTCACTAACACTGAGATTGAATGACATTAATTAAACATTTCATGCAGTACTCCAGTTCACATTTACATGTTCTTATGCAGGTTGTACGGCAATACGATGTATAAATATGTTTATATACACATTCCACATGGAAAATGATATGTGCTAGTGTGGGACTCGGACCATGGATGCCTGTTCGTTAGGCGAATGCTCTGACCAATACACTATTGCTGTGCTGCTTCAGTTGCATATATACCCATATACCCATTTCTCCTAGTGCCCCAAACACCCACCCCAACACTTCACTAACACTGCAGTCATCCATTCTCCAGTTGGATTTGCGGTGTATCCACACCAGTACACATTGGCCACTCCCTACCCCTGTAGACCCATCCCATCGGTTGACTCACTACATGTATCCTTAGGAATCCTTAACGTTTAGTTCACAAACATTGGTGACATGAGTGACCAATAGGACACTAATCACAAGTTTTGTGTTATCCCAGATGGGACACACTTGTCTTTATGTCAAGATTAGACTTACTTCCTTACATACTTACTTACATGCTTACTCCTGTTAACATGACACTACAGTGAATTAATTAGTCTGACTATATGGTAACGTACATGTTACACATGAGAACTAATTATGTACGTGTTTGGCATGATTATTTTACAAATAGATCGATTTAGTAGTTGGCATTGCCGTTGCAGGCAGATCACAGGGATAATTCCCTGTGTGAGACAGTCCTCACATTTGATTTATTCAGCACAGCACTGACTTCAGACATTGTACACACTTCTGCGTTTTAGCAATTTTGGCCCTTCCCTCCTATGCACTACCTATTATTCTGTCTACTGTCGAGGTTTGTAAGGGCACATTCATGTGTTTATGTCTGCAAATGGAATGGATATGTTACAGGGAATGTACCTCTACATATAGATGTATGCATGTGTGTATGCATACATACTTATAACTAACTCACTGGCCTCCATGAGGCAGTCCAATTAGAACCAGGCCATCCAACCATGACACGCCTGGATCCATAATCACATACCCATGGTTCCTCAACCCCACTCGAGTTCAACCTGCACACAATCCATCCATTATCCAGTTGCTTTCATGGCCATGACACACCTCCACACATTGCCCTCCCCCAGCGTTAGGGGCCCTACACGTATGTTGTCCCAACACATGTATTATCATGCTCTTCCACCATTTAGTCCTTGAACATACCTGCCCTTGCTTGTATAATGGACGGAGATCCAAATATGCTGCCAATGTTTGGTAGTCCCACTGGGGACTACCCTCTGATTGTTTGTAAAGTAGACTTAGCAGATCAACAATGTTACTCCCACTGGTAAAACCCTACCTGTGGTGTGAGTAGCAGTGCTTTGCTCACTCCTGGCCAGCTTGATATGACATACGCTGACAGCACTATATAATACTATAGTTGTTGTTATTTCCTTCTCATTCCTTTTCTATGCTTTATTGTTACAATGTTCATTCTTCATATATATATATATATATATATATATATATATATATATATATATATATATATATATATATATATCTGTGTGTGTGTGTGTGTGTGTGTGTATGTGTATATATATATATATATATATATATATATATATATATATATATATATATATATATATATATATATATATATATGAAACATCTGTACATACTTATATACATTTCAGATTTGCTTACTGTTTATTATATATGTTTACTGCTGCTTATTTGTGCTTACTTGTGCCTTATTCGTTATGATAGTACAACTTTGATTGAATGGATTTGGATAAACGTCCCATGCGATACTCAAGTTCACTGTTACATGTTATTATGTCGGTTTTACAGCGGAATGACATTAATTCCACATGGAAAATGGTATGTGCTATAGTTGAAGTTGAACTGTGAATGCCTGTTCGTTAGGCAGATGCTCTAACCACTACACTGTTGGTGTGCTGCTTCATTTTGATGTATACCCATGGTTCATAGTTACCTGAACGCACACCTCAGCACTTCACTAACACAGCAGTCATCTATTTTCCAGCTGGAAAAACCACACCACTACACATGCGCCACTCCCTACCGCTCTAGACCCATCCCGCATGTTGACTCACTCCAAGTATATTCTGATGTCCCAAGCTTATAGCCCTGGAACATTCGTTCATATAATAGTCAGGGTGTTCAAATAGTCTTCTTGTTTTTGGCTTGTCTGACTGGGGACTGGGACTGCCCTGTACCTGTTTGAAAGTCAGACTTAGCTTGTGGACAACGTTAGTACCACTGTTAGCATCCAACCTGTGGTTGGAGGGGTCTATATTAGAATGTCGAAATTTCATTATTTTGAACGTTCTAACATCGACCCTTATTCAGAGAATTCTGAAAATAGCGAAACAACAGATAACCAAATTTTTTCCTAGGGAAAGTAAGTGTGTGATTGGGCATGGGGTTAGGTGAGTTAGGGTTAGGGTGCGAGGGAGGTATGTATGCGATTGTGTGGACGTGAGGGTTAGAGCGGGTTAGGTGAGTTAGGTTTAGGGCGCAGGTGAGGTGAGTGTGCGATAGTGATAGACCTTAGAGTTTGGGTTAAGGTAAGTGGATAGTTAGTGGTGTTTGTACAGTTTAGAGTAGGGTTAGCTGCAAGCTTTTGGGTGTATGTGTGTGGATTGCTGTTTGTTTGGTGCACTTGTGTTGTGTGTATGTGTTTTGGAACAGCAAATTTTTTCCCTAGGAAGAAATTTGCTGTTCTGAATGTTCGATGTTGTCAGCGTTCACTGAATAGGGGTCGATGTTAGAACATTCGAAATAATGAAATTTCGATGTTCTAATATAGACAGGTTGGAGACGCAGGGGGTTTGCTCACCTCTGGCCAGCTTGATATGACAGCACTAAATAATACGGGAGTTCTGCTGCTGTTTTCCTTCGCATTCGTTATGAATGCTTTATTGTGACCATGTTTGTTCTTTACAGATATATATATATATATATATATATATATATATCTGTACGTATGCATGCATATACATCTACATGATTATTTTCTTTGATCATACTGTTGAATGACTTTGCTGTCTGCTATGTTTGTGATAACATCAGAGTTAAGTATAACTGCTGTGGTTTAGTGGTAAATCACATTGATTGTGGTATGTAGGGTCCTGGCGTCGAGCCTTGCCGAGGCGGTTTATTGTGTTGCTGGGCAGAACCAGGGCCATTGGACAAAGGGTGAGTACAAACACATTTCAGCAGCGGTTTTCCATTTCGCCATGTTTAACTGCCGCTTCCATCACGCAAACACCTTCTCCATTCTTACTGTGATACGTCACTCCAGTTCACATTTCAATGGTATTATATTGTTATACAGCATACAAATGTCAGAATATGCTCGTATACGGATTCCATGTCATAAATGGTGTGTGCTGCAGTCAAACTGGCAACGTCTGCTTGTTAGGCGGATGCTCTAACCATTACACTATTGCTGTGCTGCTTAATTTGCATGTATACCCATGGTTCACAGTTACCCGAACACACGCCACAGCACTTCACTAACACAGCAGTCATCCATTCTCCAGTTGGAAAATAACCACACCACTACACATGCGCCACACCCTACTGCTCTAGACATGTCCTATATGTTGGCTCAATCCAAGTATATTCAGATGTCCCAGGCTTATAGTCCCAGAACATACATTCATATAATGGTCAGGGTGTTCAAAGAGTCTTCCAATTTTCGGCTCGTCCGACTGGAGACTGGGACTGCCCTGTACCTGTTTGAAAGTCAGACATAGTACGTGGACAAAGATAGTCCCACTGTTAGTTTCCTACCTGTGGTTGGAGACACAACCTGGCCAGCTTGATATGACAGCACTAAATAATATGGGGGTTCTGCTGCTGTTTTCCTTCGCATTCGTTATGAATGCTTTATTGTGACCATGTTCATTCTTCATGGATATGTAAATACACGTGCATATACACCTACATGCTTATTTACATTTCCCATACTGCTGACTGCCCCTTACTGCTGTGCATACCCGCTTACATCTGCTTGAAAGTGCCTTAATCACCCTATATCTGACAGCCGTTATTCTGGGCATCATATAAAATTAGCAGCCCTTGCATGGCTTAGACCCAGGAACAGAAACACCATAGTCACTAGTTTGACCACTAAACCATCTGTGATACAATCTGCATGGATGGTAGTTAGGATATATGATTTTAGTACAGGCATTCCACACTACTGGCAACAAATGTGACAGTCGTTTGATGTACATATGTATAGTACATGTTAATGTTCATATGTTTCTGAGAGACATATGTATACATTTGTAAGTATACATATTTATGAATAGGACACATACTTGACAACTACTTATATGCATGTATGTGTGATGTGTAGCTATGCGAATATAAGTATGTACATTTATAGATATATGACTACATATCTGGGGTTATACATGGCCATGTATATGAACACCTGCATCCGGGAGGGACCTGTACTGTTTGTATACAGGGGTTGTGTGCATCATTACGACATGGAACCTGGACAGGGTATACAATTTCTGGGCATGTACTATTTGGAAGATGGCTATGGGGAAGCTTCTTGGGAACATGTGAAAGGTATATATTCCCAATAATGCACATGGGGAGACATGCATCACGGTCAGGTGTTTAATCCCGGGTCGTACGTTCTGCAAGACCAGATGGAGGCTGAGCAGGGTTGTGGACAAGGACTGCTAATCTGACTTGTGTCCTGATGTCAACTGGGGTGGAAATCGTGTTGTGCCACCAAGTCTAATCTTGAGAACAGACACTTATTCCATGAGGGATGTCCAAAAATTGTGGATGCCAATGAACCCCATTCCTTTGGTTATATGAAAATGAGGGAGGGTTATACATCCATGGGATACCTAGTTTGCAGGCCTGAGACTGCTTAGGGTGAGATTGCCTACTAGATTTATTTTATTTATTTATTTATTTATTTATTTTACATTTGTTTACCGGGCTAATCCAACTGGATATAAATCCATTTTCAGCAGAGGCCCGGGGAGAAAAGCTCCACAATGATCAAACAGACATTGAGTTTCATAATAAAATACAATTTTGTAGGAGGACAAAAACATGTAAGGCAAAAGTATACATACAATTAAATTGGCTAATTAGAAGGAATGCAAATAATAGAAAAGATAGTAAATTATGAGAGGTATAAAAGGTAGGATCTGGATATATAGGAAAAAAGGAATAGGTTAGTGGGCCAACCAAGAAGGAAGGCAGTGATCAAAGATTTAGTCTGGTTTAGCGCAAGGACATAACCAATGAGAGCTAAGGAATAGTTTAAGGTTAGTTTTGAATTGGTTGAGAGAGGTAGCTAGTCTTAGGTTATTTGGTAGGGAATTCCATTGTTTTCCTATGGAATTGGCATAGAGAGCATCGCCCCCTGAGTTATTAGATTTAGTTGTTTGTACCATGAGACTATGAGAGGAACGAAGACTAGTTAGATTGGAATAGGGGGTTAAAAGTTTTGACAATGAGGGGTTTTTTTCTGGTTCTTTGATCATTTTAAATGCTTCATTAAGTTGGTTAAACTTAAGAAGATTGGGGAGTTCTAACCAGCCTAGTTTTCTTAGGTTAAGGCAATGGTGAGTACGATACGGTTCACCAGTTACAAATCTGGCAATGTGGTTGTAAGCTACAGAGAGTTTGTTGAGCTCAGTTTTTTTGAGAAAGGAAAGTACTGGAGAGGCATAAAGTAGGGTGGAGAGAAGGTGAGTACGTGCGATAGTTAGTTTAGTATGGGGCGTAAGAAAGTTCTTAATTCTATACAAGGAACCAAGTTTCTTGTTAACTGTCTTTATAGTTTGGCTGATGTGAGTATCAAATTTGAGCTTGTGGTCAATTGTGACACCTAGTAATTTGGTGTTGGTGACAGGCTCAATGATGGTCCCATTAGTGGACTGAACATGGAAGGTCATATTGTTAGGGAGTGGAGAGTATAGCCCTAAAGAAGAGGCTAAGGTGGGGAGAATTAGTAGTAGGTTAGTTTTTTTCGGGTTTAGGATAAGTTTCCGTTCAGTAAACCATTTTTCAACTTCAGTAAAGCAGTGTTGGGTGGTTTTCTGGAGGTTACTGAGAGAGAGATCTGAGCAAATCAACGTAGAGTCATCTGCATATTGAATACAGGTGGCTTTAGGCATGACTGAATGGAGGTCGTTTATGAATACAGAGAAAAAGGGGCCAAGTATGGAACCTTGGGGAACTCCTATTGTGTTAGGTAGTAAGTGAGATAGTTTACTTTGCCACTGGACAGCCTGTTGTCTACCAGAGAGGTAAGCATTAAACCAGTTTAGGGCTGGTTTATCAAGGTGAAGGTTTTCAAGGGTTTGTAGTAAGAGGTGATGATTGACCATGTCAAAGGCTTTTGACAGATCAAGAAATAGAGCAGAAGTAATTAGTTTGTTGTTACGGTTGCTGTTGATTGTGTCAACAAAGGATAGGAGAGCAGTGGTAGTACTATGATGGGGGCGGAAACCATGTTGGGTTTTGGACAAAAGATTATTTAGTGTGAGATAATGTAGAAGTTGTTTGTGAGCACATCTTTCCATTAATTTTGCAATAGGTGACAGTATTGCTATCGGTCGATAGTTAGAGGTTTCTGTAGATATGGGTAGGGGGCACTATGTGCAGATATGGCTGGCCCAAGCTAGCAGCCCAAGTATGGGTGGTTTTGGTGGACGTTTAGCAAGGGGGGGGGGTGTGCTGTGGAGGGGACGATGGGTATTCAATTATGTATCCAGGTGTGTAGGGGTTGGATGGCTCAGTTCAGACCAAACCTTTATGTGGTGTGAGCCGGTACCGTTTCTGTACATGTGTATTGTACGTTTTAATGTTCATATGTTTGTGGGATCGTGTTTTGCAATATGACCTGACAGGGTGTATTGGGGATATGAATGTATGTTCTTCAGTTTCCTTTTGGATTCTCCCACTGCTCCCTCGTACACCTCCAGTTCACCTATTGTACATCCGACCCAGTCTCCCTTTGGCGGATTATTACATTACCCATCACCCCCCCCAAAATCCACTTACACACCATCCATCCCTTCTCTGGTTATTAGTCCATGGCACAGACAGCAGTACACATTGCCTACTCTACATATCTCTAGTACCATTATGGTTTTGAGGCAAAGCCTAGCATATTGGTCTTCCACACGCTGTACTTCACACACATAGGTGCACACAAATACTTATCTTTCATGACATGGTATGTTGACCCAGGTTATACCCATTCATTTTTGGGCCATCCAGACAAGGACGACTCGGACCGCAAATGGGCAGATATTAAGCGAATGCTCTAACCATTGGGCTAGGCTTAACAAAGGGCAGCGGCACGCAAACACTCTGCGTTTCACTTCCAATTGGTATAAAAATCAACACTACAATGAAATAAGGACACGGGGTTTTAAATGTAATAGTTCTAGGGACGAGGGCTCAACATTCAGCTATGTGCTTGTGTGTTTACTCCTGTGATTTTATTTTGGTGTTTGCGGAACTCTCTTGTATGCTTTGCATACATACATTTCAGTATCCACGGACACTGACAGAATTGATTACTATTATAGGCAGGCTGTACTAGTCAGCATTTTAGGTTGCGCGACTGTAGCGGACATGTTCACGCCTCCATGCAGTGCTTAAACACGCCCCTTGCACTCGTGCACGTTTCCTGTGCACGTGGATGGTGCAGCAGCATGCCTTCATTAATATGCATATGGTGCTGCTGTGCCATCTCTATGCCGCACGCCCGGCGCAAGGCTAACACTGTCCTTGCGCCGAGCTTCATGAATCCCGGGGAGTGTCTACTCTGAGAAAAAAAGGTAGTGTTTAGGTAAAATGCATGAGCTTTGTAATCAGAATTTTAATTTGCAGTTGAAGGCAAAATTGGTGAGGGAAGATCTGATTGATCAGGAAGGCAGATAGTAAAGAAAAACATTCATATTACTGAAGTACTGAAGAAAGCAGAAGGAGGTGATTGCATAAATTTTGTTCAAGCCAATATAATAGAATGGACTAAACTACATGCCACACAAATTCAAGCTCAATGCGTACACAGAGTGTATATGTCTGGCTAGAATGCTGCAGATAGTAGGCCCAGGCATTTACTGGTGAGATTGCAATGACTTAAGAGAAAGGATGAGTTGCTAAGTTTTTTATGGTGTCTGAACGAAGTGTATGAACAGTGGACAAATGGGTGTTCTTTGAGAACAACTACTGTTTGCTGAGGAAGACAAAGGACTCAGTTCAGTTTATCAGTGAGGGAGTGTCATGTTAGAATGCTAAAGTTTCACTTTTTGTATTCAGATTTTCTTCACAGCATATTTGCCAAATGGATTTAAGACATTTGAAGAGCAACATATGGCACTAAAGGTGCTTTGGGAATAGGATGCTCGGGCTCAGAATGGTAGAGACTTAGCTGTAGACAGTTTTGAAGGGGAGAATGCCTCATTCACAGTCTTAGTGTACCAGGAGCCATTTCTGATCTTCAGGTCAAGGTTGGCACAGAATCAGAAGATATCACAAGTCGTTTTTTAGCTTATATGGTGATTTTTAGAATGCAGTTTATTGGTAAACATCAACGGTAATTAGACCTAAGTGAATTTTGGCAAGAATATCAGACAGAAAGTTGATTTTCTCTTTTTGCGTGCGAGTGAAGAAGATGAATTCATTAGCTTGTGAGAGCAATAAAGATAAGCCTTGCTAATTCTATAAATATTTGTTAGTTGTATAAATATCTACTTTTGGGGTTTATTAAGTGGGTGTAATAGAGGGTTGAAGTTTAGTGATAACGATAAAAGAGGCCTTTGGTATTTTCTAATGGGAATGTTTCCAATAGGGTTGTTATAAACAACATTCAGCTGCAAAGGACCCGAAAAGTATATTTAGAAGAGACTGTGTTCTTATAATTGCTGACAAACTTGCCGTCAATTTGGCATTTCTACCTTTTACTATGTTGCTTGACTTTGTTTTACTAGGAGCACTATTTCTATGAGAATTGCCATGGAGTGCATGCTACAGTAACAAAAAAGATATAAAGAACTACTGAGAAAACTTAAAATGGAATTTAGCCAACAGAAGCTTTGGGGTATGGAAGTGGTTCAGTGAGTACAGGCAGGCTTTGGACTATTTTGTGATCCCATTGTATTTTTTTTTTTTTACACATATCAGGCTTTTCCTGCAGAATTTTGCATGGTCAGTGAAGACTAGATTAAAGTATTTCTAATAGTGGTAAGCTTAGTGTGGCCTTGGAAAAGTTGTTAAATTCCATAAGAGTTACAAGGGCCAAATGTGCCAGACCCTCAACTGTATTACAAAACAGTACAAAATGAAACATATGTATTTATCCTTACTATGAGATAATTCTAGTGAGTTTGAAAGGATGATGGCATGTTTTTTTTTTTTTTTTTGAAAACAGGAGTAGCTCTTATGCAACTAAGCAACTAAGCAATTGGAACATGTTTTGAAAACAGCAGCCATGAAGCAATGGCTGAAGCTGGTATTACATATTCAAAATGGCATGATGTGGATGTAGGATAAGGATGTTTTAAAAAGGTGCAAAAGTAGACAGACTGAGGTATTTTTTGGAAAGCTTTGTAGGCTGTCAGTTGATTGAGGAATTTAGTATCGGATAATAAATACATTTGCATTGTGATATATACTGTGACTGTAGGAAGGAATAACAGTGACTCATTTGGGTTTGACAGAAATTATAAAAATCCAGTCCTTGAAACTGATAGCCCTTGTGTTAGACTACAGAGGTGATGCTCTATTTGTTAAGGGACCAGTAACTAGCTTTTGTAAAGAATGGAACGTTTTTAAACTAGATGGATATAAATATAAATGTGAGAGTGGAAACATTGTTGATAAGAAAATTGATTTGGCCTGTCAGCTGTCACGATATGTGACTAGTTCTATGGCATTTATTTTGTATGGAAATGCCTTCACAAATATTTTTATAAGCCATGTAAACTGAATGTAATGTTCATAGGAGATAACTTTATGTTAGATGTGTGCAGAGAGCTCAAGGAACATGAGAACATGTTTTTGGTCCAGTCTCTGTCTGGACACATTTAAAAGAGATATGAAAATTCTCCCATAAGGAATGCTTGACAAAGAGGTATCTGTAATGCAAAGCCTGTTTTTGTTGGGGTATGACAGGCAACTGTGAGCATCTGAAAATGAAAAGCCTCTTGACCCCTGCAAAAATGCATTAAAGGACAACCGCACCCTCAGACTCAAAAATCATATTAATTTCATCATGGTTTGATGTTTCCTACATTTTAACAGCACTCTGAGACTATTTTGAGCTTTTTAGATATTTTTAGATGCAATTTCTGACTCTGACCACATGGGGTCTGGCATATTGAAAAAATTCAGACTGTTTACTCTGCCTCCAAGTATCCCAGAATGCATTATTTGTCTACAAAAAATTGAATCAGATCTGCCACGTTTTGCCTTAAGTTGCTGTGACTTCATTGACTTAACAGGCATTCACTGCAGTCTTAAAATCCCCTACTTTAGGTTAAATTGTTATCCTTTTTCAATGACCACTTGAAACACAAGCAGTGCAAATGCTACAGAACAGAACTCAAAAGTGCATTTTCTAGCTCTTTCACCTTAGAAATGCTAAATTGCTTTCTTTTGTGAAGGCTGAAATCTAGCTCTTCAAGGAATCTCCCCTCCCACTTCACACCTACCTTCCCTAGCTGTCAAAGAGCCAAGGGTAATTTGACCCATTATCTGCATGTGATTGACAGCTCGTCACAGCAGGTAACCAGACTAATGTACTGTTTGCTTGTCTGCCTTTTCCTCCTTACAGTGGGAGACTTTTTTTGTTGTTCCTGTCAAATTTCAAACCAAGCAACATAGCACTGGCAATAATCCCTGCTTTGCAAAGCATCAATCTGCCACTTATTTTCCC
>NC_056744.1:1597648865-1597718234 GCF_019279795.1 Protopterus annectens | reverse complement strand
AAGAAAAAATAGTATTAATATCATAATGGTCAAAATCTATCTTGAAATTTGGTCAAAAATGACCTTAGATTTGAGAGTGACTATGCTACTAAAACTTTTGAAAAGAAATAAATTTTAGTCATTGATAAAGCCTCTAAAATTAAACAACATAAAAGTACAACTACTATATCCAGCAAATATCTAAATATCCTTACAAACTGTCCCAACAGTATTTAGCAGTCTTGAAGAAGCCATATCTAACATTAACAGCAATCTGATTTCTAATACAGAAGACATAGCTGGTCTAGTACTTCCTTGAAAAGAGCTACAGAGAAAACTAATTGGACAAAAGTGACTTATAAAGAGCAGAAAACAACTTTTCCCTTGTCAACTAATTTAAAAACAATATATATAACTGTATCATAAAAGTCACACTTTTATTAATGAAAGTCACTGTTGTAAATAATGTAAGGTAAAGTAAAAACAGAGGTATTGAAAGTCTAAGATAAGGCAATCATATGGATTTATCTAGAGTTAGCATATTATACATGTGCATTCATTTTAGTAAATATGGAAACATGGTGCTACATTCCTTACAGCATAATACAAGATAAGAAGACTGGTAAATATTGTACTGTTAAAAAAACACTTAAAACTTGTCTGTGTTGTTTATAGAAGTAGTAGACTGTGCCTTCATTTAGCAAATATGGAATCCTGGCAATTAATATATATATATATATATATAAACAAAGGCACCTGGGTCCAGAAAAACACAATAAGCTTCTACAAACAGAAATATGACTTTGAACTGAACACAAAAAATCTTGCTAAAAACAATAATAACCCTTTTATTGAAATGGTCAATCCATCCAGTTCTTCTAATAACCTATTAATATCTGCACCATTAATTTTAATAATAAATTACATCAATTCTGAAATTCTGAAAAGTCTTAGGTAACTGCTGTGTCTGAATTAAGTTCTCTTGATTTGAAAAAGGAACCTCTTTTTGTATCCAGTCTCAAAAGTTAAATCCTTTAAAATCCCGGGTTCTTGTGTTTGTTTCATCCTGGTTTGGTTGCGTACCATCTCCTATTTGTGCTTGAATTACTTCTGAGAAGTCACCTTGGTTAACTAATCCCCCATTTGTATTAGGCCAATTCTTCCTTCTAGTTGCTTCGAAGGATTGTGGGGCTTTTAGTTTTTCAAGCTCCTTAACCATGTTGGTAGCCTGCTGGATAACATTGCTATAAGTTGCATTAAGTCCCCTCCATTATTTTGGGAGCAAGAAACTGTAATTTTTTTTGTCCATGACTGCCTCTGGAGCAGCATTATACCGTCGGTGCAAAGAACATACTCCAGTGCCTCGCTCCATTTACTGAATCTCCAAGAATGGATAAAAGTCTTTACTTGCAGTTGAAATTTAAATATTCCCATTCCATTCTAAGCCTTGTTTTTAAAGGTCCCAAAAAATGCTCAGTCTACTACTATAAATGTCAGACATTTTAAATGGTACCCAAATTATGACCAAAAATATATATATAAAGGCACCTGGGTCCAGAAAAACACAATAAGCTTCTACAAATGGAATTATGACTTTGAACAAAGCACAAAAAATACTGCTAAAAAGAATAATAACCCTTTTATTGAAATGTTCAATCTATCCAGTTCTTCTAATAACCTATTAATATGTGCATCATTAATTTTAATAATAAATGACATCAATTCAAAACCATATCTATCAAGCATTTTTAACAGTTCACCAGTTTTGGCATCACCTATTTTAAGTCCATTTGGAAATTTATAAACCCGTATTTCTTTAGGCACATGTTTATTCTTTAAACTTCCATTAAGGTACAAACTGTCACATTGCAGATTGCGTACCTTAAAAAGTTTGGGTTCCAGTTCAGTCATCTTATTCTGAAAAGTCTTAGGTGACTGCCATGTCTGAATTAAGTTGTCTTGATTTGAAAAAGAAACTTCTTTTTGTATCCTGTCTTGAAAGTTAAATCCTTTAAATTCCTGGGTTCTTGTGTTTGTTTCATCCTTGTTTGATTGCGTACCAACTTCTATTTGTGTTTGAATTACTTCCAAGAAGTCACTTTGATTAACCATTCTCCCAAGTATATTAGGCCAATTTTTCCTTATAGTTGCCTCAAGGGATTGTGGGCCTTGTAGTTTTTCAAGCTTCTTATCGATGGTGGCAACCTAATGGGATAACATTGCTATAAGTTGCGTTAAGTCCCCTCTGTTATTTTGGAGTATGAAACTGTAATTTCATTGTCCACAAGTACCTCCAGAGCAGCATTACACCCTCGTTGCAAGGAGCAAACTCTGGTGCCTCGCTCCATTTCCTGAATCTTCATGAATGGACAAAAGTCTTAACTTGCAGTTGAAATTAAAATATTCCCATTCCGTTTTAAGCTGTGTTTTTAAAGGTCCCAAGACATACTCACTCATCTACTATAAACGTCAGACATTTTAAACGGTACCCAAATTACATATAATGTATACAATATGATGAAGGGAAGGGCTGTGTATACAGTATGATGAGGGGAGGGGTTGTGTATACAGCATGATGAGGGGAGGGGTTCTCTCCCAAAAGTGCTGATACTACACATATTAGCATTTAGTTTGAGTGCATTATTGGTATGCCAAGAATTTACTAGGGAGAGTTCATTTAGGAAACTTTGGGTGTCCTAGGATGTTTTAACAACCACCTCCAGTTTACAGACATCTGCAAACTTTGTTAGCCTGAAGTTTTGGCTGTCAGCTTAGAGATATGAGAAGTAAATACCAAAAAGATGATTCTCCAGCACTGAGACCTGAGGGATACTATTAGTCACTTTCATACATCTGTAACTCATACTGTGTGGGTTCTACTTTTCAGCAGTTTGCTATCCACCTTGCCACATATGGGTGGATTTTTAAAGGAATTCGTTTTTGCATGATTCCAGCATGAGGAATGATGTTGAAGACATTTGCAAGGTCAACATACACCACGTGTACTGCAAGGGCACTATCTACAGCCTCTGTAACCCTTTTGAAGATGTTTAACAGGATAAATAGACAGGATCTGCCTTTCATAAAGCCAAACTGTTGGGATCAAGTCTAAGAAAAGTCTTGATATCACAGTTTATGAGATTAGTTATAATACATCCCATTAGTTAAAATATACCCCATTCATTATAATACACCCCATTAGTTATAATACACCCCACTAGGTACAGTACACCCCATGGTTTTATAGATGAGGCTTGTACGGCTGAAAGGATTGTAATTACCCAGATCAGTTGTAAGGCCACTTTTATGGAGGGGCATCACCACTGTAGTGTGTCACTCATCAGGGACAAAGCCAGTGGCTAAACTTAAGTTAAACTGCTTGAAGAATGTGTCTGTAAGGACATGTTTAACACTATTCATTAAGCAACCAGGTATATAATATGGAATAGTAAATAAAGATATAATCAATAGGAATGTCATTTACCAGAAATCTGACAAAACCAAGCGTCTTGCATATTATTGTTTTCTTACCCAAATGTCACAGTGTTATGAAATATTTTATTGAGTGTAGTAAACCTTGTTGTTAGGATGTGTGATGTGCTTAAATGGGACAGTCCCTGGCAGTACTGAATACTTCGACTCTGGCCTTTGATGTAATGAAACCCTAAGAAAAAGACTCCATGGGCGTTCTACTTTCCTCTGTCCCCCCTGCATACCCCCAGTGTGCCTCTATTTTCCTCCCATCTTGGTCTTACCACACCATTTAGATTACTTTTTTTCACATTTTTTCATACTTTGTTGTACTCTTTTTATTTTTCCAGCACTCTTTCAATATATCCCAATTAGCCAAAACTGCACCATAAAAACTGAAGAGGAAAAAATCAAATTAAGCCAGAGGTGTTGGATCCCCAGAAACCAGTGGGTTCTAGAGGCTTTGAGTTGCATTTTAGAGCTTTTTTTCCCAGAACCTTTGAGCTAAAAATTGCCTGGCATCTAGTTCTAGGAAGTTAAGGCTAATGTTAAATGCCTCTGGCTCACCAAGTTCACAGATGACTGTAAAACTGGGAGCTATTTTAGAATCTCCCAAGTCATAAACATCTTGCAAGTAAATGATGCCAAAGCCATGGTCTAAAACTCAATGACAAAAAAATGCATTATAATGCCCTTTGGGAAACTAACAATGCAAGTTAATTACTCCATTGATAAAACACCCCTAAGAATTGACCCATTAGTAAGGGATCTGAGAACATATGTAAACAGCAATTTGGCTTTCGATCAACATGTAGCTAAGATAATAACAAAATCTTTCTTTGCTGCCCAACTTATAGGTAAGGGTATGGCATCCAGGTCCAAGGAAGTTATAGTACCAGCCTACTTGATCCTTTTCAGATCTATCACTGAATACAATGCCCCCTTTAGCATGCATCTAACCCAGACACTTGCAACAATTGGAGCGTTCACAAAGGTTTCTTACCATGAGAATTCAGGGCATGAATACCCTGTCCTACATTGATCACCTAAAGGCTCTGTCTCTGTATTCAGTCTCCTACAGGTTGCTGAGAGGGGATCTTTGCCTGTCTTACAGGCTTCCTCAAACCCAATCCTGATGTATCTGTTGCACATGCACAGAACAAACAGTACCAGAAACACTAGATTATTTGTAACATAAACATAGCATGCTGGAGAGACATATATGTGTCCTAAAGGATCGCCTCACTATGGAATAGACTCCCCATCAGTGTAAAACAGAGTTCATCCCTGACCCTATTCAAATAAAACCTTGACAATTGGATGGGAAATTGTAAATTTTCCCCTAGTCTGGCCCCCAGGTCCCATATGGACAAAGGCTGTCAATAAGAGAATTATTATCCTAACATCCCCCTACAAATTCTTAGCTACTTGTCTGCTAACATGTCCTCCCATAATACTTGATACCTAAATGATTTGGAATGTGCTGCTAGACTTGTAAGGGCCCTTGTGGTCATTAGCCTGGTAACCTATGACCTATGAACCTATGAACTCTTCATTTTCTTCATGCATCCTTTCACACTCCCCAGATAGTCAGGACTGCACTGTAATAACTGTGGAGGAAATAACAGAATTAAGCTGATAGTCTGGAGGCTGCTTGGGCCCCAGAAGCCATGGGGTACTAGAGCTGTGCTTCATGGCTAAGTAAAGAAATTTCAAGGAACAAATAAGTTATGCCGATGACTTAATGATCAAAGCTGGCAAAAAAGTAGTTCTCAGTAAACTGAGATGATAATTGTTTGAAAGGATACATAAATTGTACCTTAGAACAGTGTCTGTCTCCCTATCAAAAGAAAAAAAGATAGTCATCTTCTGTGTATCCCACTGATATTAGTTAGGGATAAAACTGAATGATAAATGGCCCCAGTCAAACTTTTCTAGCTGCTGCTGTCACATGTCATGCAGCATGCCTTTTCATTTCCATGAGGCAGTTACCTTATGTGCATACATCTGACAACCATAATATAGTAATATATTTTAACTTGATCCAAGTTATATATTCGCAGTATCCCTTCTTACCCTTACCCCTCAAAGTTAGCCACCTGAATACACTTCTGATATGTGAATGTGAGAAAAGTGAAAAAAAGTTATGGCAGCCATGTATTCCAGACTGTTGCTCCTAGACAGTCCAAGGCCCGTAAACAAGCTATAGTGATCTTAAGTGCATACCTCTGAGGTTTGATTGTGAGAAGAATTTAAAAAATAATCTTACAGTTCCCAGCTCACCCCACACCATCCCCCACATACAATTTATAGCAAACTTCTGTGCACATCTCTGAACAGGGCTGGTTGTAGAACAGGCAAGTCCATGGTAGAAGCCTTCACTAAACCTGTATCAAAATTGCCTTCTGCAGCTTAATTTGTGGGCACTAATAGGATGTAGGTGTTCTGTGATGCATTTCATGTTTTATTTTTTGATAGATGATTTGCAGTTTATGGATCACTGTGATAATGCTCTGACTCTGGAGAAAAGACATGCTTGTTAAGCACCATTCTGACGTCAAAAAGGTTCTTAAGCTTTTATTAAGTATTGCTTACTACTGTTAAGCTCTATTCACACACTAGAGCATTCCAGCAATCAACTGTCACCACAAAAGAGCAGATAGAAGCTGCTAAGCACTTGTGTTTAACAGTCTGAATGAAGTAAGTTTCCCACGACTCTTCTGTGGTGGCTTCTCTCACTGTGACAACACTCTTCTGTGGTGGCTTCTCTCAGTGTGACAACAGTACGTCAGTTACAGCACTACTACCTTTTTTATCTGAATTTTGAGTATCTGGCTTCTGGATCAGAAAATATGCAGGTACAACATTAGTTAAATTTGTGATTTTCTATGAAATTTCTGTACAGCCATTCCAAATGTAACTCATATTTATATCTACATCTTGTGTCACAGATGTCCTTTTTTTATGGTGGTAGACAGCTGAAAATACACAGCCCTTTTAGATCAGTAGGTGCCCCTTTTGCTTTCACCCCCCACCAGCTATGTGCAGCTTCCTGACAGACCTCTGACATACCTACTCTTTTTCTTTCAGTTTGCATTTCCTAACAGTGCATAGCTGTGTAGCAGAAATATTTTATGACACTGGAACAATGTCTTTGAATGGCAGGAAACCAAACCCGGTCTATATTCCATAGCTTTGGTCACACTACACACTTCATCTGACAAAAGAAACAATATTCAGAGTGTAAAAACATAAGACACTTGATGAACAAATCAAGTTTTTTAAAACCATCTCACAGTAAGCACTTTCATCTACAAGACTTAACAAATCTGTAAGAAATCAAGTGAAATATGTTTCTTAGTTTATGTCCTGTGATAAATAAGCTTAACTGATAAAAAGAATAAACAACACTATACTTTCACTTTTGCTATGAAACATCAGTGTTTCTGTGGAGTTACTGTCACTTTTGCTATGAAACATCAGTGTTTCTGTGGAGTTATATTGAAATGTTTAAAGGTTAAACAGCTGATGTCATACTTAGTTGTAGGTTGAAAAATAAATAGTTTCTGACACGTTTTATACCGAGATTTTTTTGCTCAACAAGCTGAAAATACACTACAAAGCAAACTGTAATGGGATTTAATTTTGTTAAAATTAATTGAATTTTCAAAGTAATACTTGGATAGCAAGGTATAAATGTCATGACTGGGGATTTATACACACGTTAAGTGATTTTGTTTCACAAAAAATAGCCCAGCTAAATCAATTACATGAAAAAAATGTAATCATCCAATCCATAGGCAAGAGATTTAGGCCTGGCTTGCACAGTACAGAGACAGTATAATGAGAGAGAGAAGAGTCTCTTTATATGATCCAACAAAAGGCAAGCAAGTGACCTACGTAAGAAATATGGCACTGTGCACCACAGAAACATAGAGTATACAATACAAATTGCAAATTGCATGATCTGTTAAGGCATCTCAAAGCCAGTAGCACATCAGCAGGGGAGAACAGTTTGGGCCTGTGATAAACCAACACCAAAAGTGAGCACAGGCTGTTTGCTGCAGACGAAGACTCCCCCCATCACATTGCTGGTGTGTTGACAGCATACATACCCTGCTCTAACATCACTGTGCCCCTGAGTCCTGCAGCAATCCTACCACCGGAGGTGCTGGAATCCATACCCCATCATTATAATAAGATGGGGAGTATGTGCTGTATGTCATAGGAAACCACTGGGGTGAACAGTGGGTGGGACCTAAGGCAGTGGCATGAAAATGTGTACCAATATTCATGTATACCTTATGGAGGGCTCTGGGCTGCCATAGGCCATGTTTGTAAATGACAGTCATCATCGGTACATATCTGCAGTGCAAGTTTAACTGTTTCTATGTGATGCTGTGACTAATCATTTGTACATATTCTCTCTCTCTCTCTCACACACACACACACACACACACACACACACACACACACACACACACACACACACACACTTCTCCCAGGCTGTCATGATGTGCACTACTGCTATACCATTAATTTCTGCTGAAGCATTCTGGATGCTTCTACCATCCTGGGATGCACAATCTGCAATTCTGTTCAGCTTTGATGTTTTTGCTCCCTGTACCAATTTAATCTCGGCACTGTATGTAAAAAGAGTGTCCATGCTGCCCTGACATGTGGCCTACAGTATGATGTATCCTGGTTTGGATACTCAAGGTACTATTCAACTTAGTGGTATGTAGTCTGTGTCTGCTGATTGCCCTTGTCATGCGTGCATGTGTGGTACTTCTGTAATGACCATGACGCTGCTGCATCAGTGTAGGTCCCAGAAGATGCTTATATGTGCTCTTGGTGCACTGAAGCTCACTTCCAGGGCACTCCCAGCACTAAGTCACTGTGGGGCACACTAGCAACTATGCTACTTACTCATATGTTCATTCATTCACCCAGGTTTCACCTTGTATATTTAAATGAAAGCACCCAGGCTGCCATGTTATGTACCCTATTGTTTGCCTTATTCTCCACTCAGATGCTTTTACATTGCTGGTAGATTGGGGCACACAAGTCACCATGTTGTGAACCCTGGAACTCTTAATGCCAATGCACAGAGTACTGTCTATGGCACTCAGAATGTCTCAAGTGATAGTCTGTGACACTGTGAGCCAGTAATGAAATATGACTAATTTTGCCTCTGAATTATGAGGTTGTTAGTTCTGCGGACTAGACGACCTCCACATTACTTCTGAAATGCAGCCTGGAGGTGGTCCTTAAGGTGCTGTATTGTGATTATTGAATTAACTCATGTATAACATTCAATTTATTTTTAATTGAATTAAAAAAAACAGTGTATTAGCTGTGGGGAAATTACAGAACATACCATATTATTCTGTCATATTTTTGATTAACATATTTAGTTTTCATATCCCATTAAATAAAAATTAACAACTGAAGAAGGAAATAATGAAAACAGAGACAAAAGTGTTTTTATGGTCCATCATCGTCATCATCATTATCATCATCAACGACTGTCTTTTTCCCATTAATTTCCAACTCATCTGACAAAATCAAGGATGGGATATGTATTTTTATTTGCAGCACGTTTTTGTGTTTGGATTATTTTCCATTGCACACGAGTCTTATCTTCTTTTTCTCAGTGATTATGTTCCTGCTGTGGCTGATAAATGGACTGCAGCCTTTAACACATTTGAACTGGTGCCATCTAAAACACTACATACCACAACATGTTAAGGTGGCTGGTATATGTATCTAGAACCTCCTTTAGCAGACCATTTTGCCAAATTCAACTTTTAACATATGAAGTGAAATTTGAAGTTTAGTCTTCTGTAAGTTAGTTGGCAAAGATCTCCACATCCTCCAAGCAGGGGATTTGCCTCCTGCACTCCTTTATGTGACAACTCGAAGGCTGTTGCACCTTTAAGAAAAGGAAATCACCCATACCATAAATAACATGCAGTTTTAATCAGGTGTATATTATCTCACATTTATTTTTTTGTAAAACTGTACTAGTCTGCTGGTATTCTGCTCGATATGTAAAATGGTCATTGTTTGGAGGAAAGGCTTTTACTGCATCACCAATGAACTTCTATAACAAGCTTTCACATTGCTTTTCCCTGCAAGCCTTTGGTGATTTTTAATAGTCATTGATTGGGCCCCACTTTCTACCCTTTAGCCTGCTGATAAGATTGTTGTTTACTTTCAGGAGGTTTTCCTTTTCCTTGTCAGTTGGCATACACCTATTATAAATATGAAGATCAATGTGATTATGCCTGAGTAAATTACTCCATTTATATTAAAGATGTACTTTACCAAATTTTGCTTCTTCTTTACATTCTACTTTTAAGGTTAAGGCCTGCTAGTGAAAGGCTGATAGGGAGGCATATTGTAACAGGGAGGAAATGTGGCCTATCAGCAGATGACAAAAGGTCTCCTCCTATTTTGCAGTTGGAGGCAGGATTTATTTCTAAACCAGTGAAGATCTTGCTCTGCAGAGCCCTAACAGAAGCTCTCATCTTTTTCGGTTATGGTACTACTCGCCAGAGGAAATGGTCGCAGGGTTATACCACTCTCTCTCTTTCATCTCATCTTCCGACCTGTTGAGGTGAAACACAAAAGCTGCAGAGGCATTTCTGTGCTGCCTCCTGTCCCTGCTGAGTAGCACAGGTTGTTGCAGGCTTTTTTGCTCAGAAGGACAGAGTTACCTTCCTACCTACAGCTGTTTACTTCTGTGGAAGTAAAAGTAACAGTGAACTGCCACATGGAGGTAGTGAGCCGATTCTGTCTAACCACTATAGTTTTGTTATTGGCTGTATTTCCACCCCTTACTGTTATACTCACCCTCAACTTACATTACATTCCAGGAGAATCTCTTCTTGACCCGACACAAAACAATTACATGGAGATATGCAGCAGCCCCCAATAATTGCTATTCTCACTTTAGGGTTGCCATCTTTTCATATGTTTAAAGTGGAAAATTTTTTGGAATTGTGAGATTTTTCAAGACAAACCATACCCACAACCAGATTCAAAAGACTGGACTTTGCTTTTTTGCCAAAATTAAAGCTCACTATTAGAATTTGAGTTTTTACCACTGTTTTTTTAAATATTAATATGTTTTAGCTAAGCAAGTTTTATTCAATTATTAAAGGAAACATAAAATATTTTTTGCTCCGAAATCTCAGGAGATTTTTCAACTTTCATATTTTTTTTTCAGGCCACAACCTTCCAAATAGGGACTGTCCTCCAAAAAGAGTGACAAGTGGTAACATTAGACTTCTGATGATGCAATCCTGTATTTCCTCTCTCTACTGGTTTCTAAAACTGTCTTCTAGGCTATCAGTACTTGCTTCTGTCACTCTATGAAGACATTTTTACTAGAAATAAAAATCACGGGCTGAAGCCCCTCTTGAGGTTTTCATCAGTTAGCTTTATGAAGTTCCGTGTTGACCCTTGCAGGTAACTAGCCCCTATCTAGACCTAACTACACACACAATGACTGAAGGAACTGACAACTTCTTCAGTGCTGAAATTTAAAAAAAGTTCTTTTGATGGATGTATAGATTGGACTGTGAATGGATATTGAAAACAAGTTAGCTGAACTATTACTGATTCTTTGCATGTTTAAATATAATTGTCTCCAAGTCTATAGTTTAACTCAGTTATTCATTTACACTTACGTTGGCACAGCTACCTTCTATTTCATCTGAGAAGATTACATTCTTGCTGCTATTACCTTCATTACTGACCTGCATATCTGTCTTGCTTATCAGTGGTAAACATATGGTACATCTGGTACAAGGGTGTATTTAAGCATTAACCAACGACATCAGTGTGGTATAGTGAAGCTATACCAACAGTTCGTGTGGTTTAATCATGAGGGCGAAGTCTGCATGATTAAATAAAGCCAACCATGGTATTTTGATGTACCACAACCACGGAGTCGGTTATTGCTATTATACAATGACATTATTTAAGAAAAAAAAATAGTTTTCTTAAATAATGTTTTAGTATAATGGCGGCATACTGTCCTTCCACAGCTGGTAATACCCTGGTACCTTTTCTGATGTACGGCACATTTGTATGGGACTTGCTTTACCACACATATCCAGTACATCAGTGCTTTGGAAAGGAAGCAATGGAGAAAAGAAGGTCTCCATTGCTCTGTTTTTGTTTCCTTTTTTTTTTTCATTAAAACAAAAGTTTTGTACAGTTTGGGGTAGGAGAGAGCCAGAATGCAGGAAATACAAAGAAAATCAGGTACGTGCCTTTCGTTTTAAATAATGTACCTGATTTTCCTAGTATTTTCTCCATCCTTTCTGTCTCGTATGTTTGGTGTCCAGACCGTAGATTTTTTTTTTTATTTTCGTTTAAAAAAAAAAACTTACAGAATATAACAATGGAAAAAAGTCCACGCGACCAGACTTTTAAACGTTGGTATATTCGTAGATTTACAATGGGCATGCTGGCTGGGCTGGCCAATCAGCATGCTTGTTTTAGAATATTAATGGCCAATCATCATATAATTACAAATTAACTACAAAGTTGATTAATTCTGTACTCGTTCCTCTCACCGGCATTACTTATAACAACAAAGTATATGCATGCTAATTAATCTGTGTTTTCTCTCTTTCACTTATATAACACTATAGTGGTATAATGATTACATATTGCAAAGGTTAATATCTTTTATAGTTCAGACTTTGCTGCTGGCAATTTTATATCTAGCTCTCTTATTGACGTCATGTCTAATCATTGAATTAGTTGATAAGTTTTATTGTGTTAATTCTCACCAATATTAGTTTCTGTTATTTTTTCCATGAGGCAGACTAAGGTACTGGAAAGCAATATTAAGCAATGACAGTTACAACTGGATGGCGAAATGACTTTCTGCATTGTCCCGCTATGCTGCCATTGTCAATACCCACGTTTATGGCATGCAGTCTGCTTAGATAACTTGCCTCTGTACATGTCTGTTTTGACTTATGTAAGCAAATTATTTTACACAGAATGGAAATCAGATGAGGTCTTCTTCAGAGCATTCTTCCCCAAATCCAGTTATGTGTTTTTGCAAGCTTTTCAAATATTCAACCACACTTCCAACTTAAAACTTCTCTTTTGTATGATGTCTTCTTTTCTTTCCACCTACAGAGTTTTCTTCTCAGAGTACCTGCACATTGCCCTGGCCAGTTTCTCCTTCTCAGGGATCTTTAATTTCCACAATTTTCTTAATAATACATCCACTTGTCTTATTTATGGCTATTTCCAACCATTACTTTTGAACTTCTATCATAGGTTCATAGGTTCATAGATTATTATTAGGCTAACTACCCTTGTGGGCTATTTTAAGCCTAGCCAATTACCCTATGTGAGAGCCAAACCCTACACCTTGTGTCTGTAAGGTAAACACCTTCACCATTACGTCAACCTCCTACCTTTTCCGGCATTCAATCATTTCCAGCAGACACACAGTGTCAATTCCACTGAATGTTGTAGGAAGGCCCTTAGTGTAATATGACTTTCTTAAACACTCCTTTAGTAGAGTTTCACCAGGGAAAATCACTCATGTTGCCTGCTTTGGTGATACCATGTGATAACGATATGATGGATGGCAACATGCTAACAGATTGTATGTTAAAGGGGCCACTCAGAATTTCAAGATGCCATATTATTTTAGTTTTAAATTTGCAATTTTTGGAAAATTTGAGGTGGTTTAGAGGTATGTGTGGGGCTCCCTGGCTAGTGGGCTCGGGTATACCCCATGAATCATCCTTATTATAATGTACCACTGGCTATGTTACCTGAACCACCTCAGCCTCAGGTCTCCATGTCTACAGCAGTTACTTTATGCAATACTCCATACCCCATTTTGTTTAGACTATCCAGTGTGTTACACCACCTTAGCATTATCTTCTCCTTTGCGTTCCCACTTCTATCACAAAATATTTCCTTCCTTCCCTCTATTCCACCACTTCAGCTCTACATCTCTCTCTGTATGTCATCTTTTCATTTACTTTACAATGCTAGTTGCATATCTCATTTTGCCTCAACTATATCTTTGTAGATTTTAGAGACCCCACGTGCCTTTTCCTTTGCCCATTAGCCTATTCACATTCACAACCATGTCTGTCACCTTGATCTTCATCCCCTGCGCCATCACTGCAGCTTTTAATTTCTTGCATCCTCAAAACTTCCATCTATCTATCCTGCAATCATGAATCAATTCCCTTTATGAACACTGCTTGACTTTCCCTTCAGGCTCTGTTCTTTCCATCCTTCAGCATTTGTAAACTTTCACCACACCTTAAAGGTTACGTTGCTACATAGTCTGGTGTGTATAAAAGTACTGACCTTAACTTCAGTCATTTATCTATATAAAGATGTTAGCTTGCTTAACAAAACTGCTTGCTCTTGTTTTTCCTGATGTCCATTTTTGAATCTCAGATTAATACATACTCATTTAGTTTATGTTGCTGCCTTGTTGTCTGCTGCTGTGAGATCTATGTGCTGATCTGTATGCCAGATCAACAGTGTAACTACCCTATTTCTGTATATCAATTTCTATTTATCTTGTTAATTATCACTATTTCAGATAATGTATTTATATATACGGTAGTGCAGCATTTCTCCCTAGGCCTACACTGAAAATTAGCTCTTCTGTGCATTTGGAACTTCCCAGTAAACAAATGCAAAATAAAATAAATAACTAAAATAAAATAGATCCCCAAGTGTTTCATTCCCTTCCCTCTCCAGCCCACCTCTCTCTCTGATATCCCTGCACCTCCTTAAAATCCTTACCTCCATCACATTTGGATGATGAATGTCTTACTTAAATTTATCCATAGAGCTGACAACCTGACACCATTCTATGCCATACTCCTGCACAAGATCCAACCTAACTTCAGCATCCCTTTCCAGGTTAGTTATTCTTACCTTACACTTCTAAGTGCATCAATCATCTCAGTCACACAGTGGTTCACCAGGTATCTCAGCCTCCATCGTGAAGTGCTTTGATATATCTCCTAAACCGTTCCACAGATTCATTCCATACCAAAATGGCATCCTGGTATGCCACTCCACCAAATTTAGAGAGAAAAGCTGTTTAGTTTCCTAGACTTACACCCACTTCACACATTCATCTATAACTTGAACTAAACTGTCCACTATCCGTTCTGCAGACTATATTGCCTCATCTCTTACTCTTATGTTTCCTCTGCAGTACATCTCCCCTATTTGTTTGATAAGAACCTCATTCAGCATCCTCATATTTACATTAGACTCATAGTTCTCCCTTGGTGTACACTCTGTCCACAAGACAACAGGACTTATGAAAACTATAAACTGCAATGTGTCTTGCATTGCTGCATTTTACTTATATGGAATCACCTAAATTCTTCATTTGTACATTTGTATGTGCTTTACATATCTTTGATATTTTAATACTTTAGTTACAAACCTCTCTTTCTGCCTTGAAGTTGCTCCTAATTCTCTTTTAAAATATCAACTTAGCATGCTTTAGTTTATGTTTTAACTTTCAGGCTATGGCTAAAATGGGTCCACTTTGAATAAGTCTACTACCTTTGCTAATAAAGAAACATTCAATAAATTAATAAATAAATGCTTCTACCATGCTCATACTCAAAGCTACTGTTTCTTTAACATGTCTTATAGCCTGACTTTTGAACCCTAAGAGAACACTCACTTTGCCCATACACATCCTGCTTTTTCTGAAAACATTTTTCTTTTTGAAATCAGCATTCCAGTCCTTAAGGTTAGCCTCTCTGCCAACACCTTTGCTAAGGGTTTACAGCATCACAGGTCCAAATGTTGTGCTTATGACCAATTGGCCTTCATCAGGCTTTATTACTTTCACCTCATGTTCATATTTACTACCACCTCCCATGTAAGTATCTAGATTATTCTTGAAAGAACTTAATGCTTGACTTCTTCTGAATCTCTTAGGAGCTGATGTGTAATATGCTTTTTGTGTTTCTTTTTCAGTTATAGATATTGATTTTTAGGGTCTATATTAGAACAAAAACCGCATTGCACGAACACCGTTTGAGCGACACGGAAAGAGCGAATACCAAAATATCGAAACTCAATAATGACAAAACTAACAAACAAAAACTGTCACTAACTGTTTTATACAGGGGGGCAAGCCCCCTACACCCCCCACATCCCCTCTACTTAAATATACCAACTCCGAGATAGCACTCCATTGAAGTAAAGGGAAGAATTCCCTAGAGCGATCTCCATTCATACTTGATATTTGGGATATTTGCTCTTTCCGTGTCACTCAAAAAATCACGCAATGCAGATTTTGTTCTCCTAATACAGACCCGATTTTTAGCATGTTGTTCAGACTGATGTTGGTTTCCCTAGTGACTCATTCAAGACATAGACTGGATCAGATATTGCCTTACAGACTTGGCAGAGGTTACCTCTAACCAAGCTATAAAAAGGGGAATATTATTTCCTGATGGTTTTCAGAATAGTTAAAGTATCAAGTTTTTCATCCATATAATTTTTCTAATAAGGCGTTCTTGTACCTTTTCAATTTCTTTCTGGTAGTTTCTTCAAAGGTTACAAAATATAGCACTGCATTTAATAATGAGTTGGATTAATGAGGTTATGAAGTTGTGCAGTAATTCCTCTGGAGTCAGTGACCATACTAGTTACAGTTAGATGGCCTACAGACTGAGCTGTCATGGGCTCATCCAGTACCCAGTGCCGCTTATTGACTTGGTACCCCTCAACTCTAAGTTGAGGAGCACAAGAAAAAAATGTTTTTCTCCAATCTGGCATTCCTCACTTCTCTCTTTCCTTTAAAAACAGCATAATGGTTTGCTGAAACGGACCACACATGAATTGCTGAAGGAAGTCCTTCAGCAGTCCGGGAAGCAGTTTCATTTTCATACCAGCGTTCAAAAGTATTGGCATAGAAATGATGCCAGTATTGTAGTTGCACCCCCTAACACCTTGTGCTTGGGGAGGCTGCCTACTTAGCACCACCCTAGCTATACTTCTGGCTACAGAACATGATTTTTTTGACATTAGTAGAGACACTGGTCAAATTATAAATTGTTGTTTACCATTCTCTCTAGATTTTTAATGATGGTGATATTTCTCATGGTCTGACTTTTTTTTGCAGTAATAATTTATGTCTTTCTGTTGACACTCATGATGGTACATTTACTGATTTTAAAGGTAACTCATTACTACTGTACCAGCAGGCAAACATTTCTGTTGAGCATCTTGGAGAACTTTGACATCTTCTCCTGAAGTAATTATATTACTACCATTACGCGTATTTGGCTATCCACAGCCAATTTCCTACTCTTACATCAGAAAAGACTAGTCTAGAAAAAAAGTGGCCTCAGTACAAAGCCATTTAAGGCATCAGTAATAATCTTTGTCAATATATACAGGTAACCCCTAACCTTGACTTATTGTGTCCTGCATTTTAAGGGTATTGTCACACTTTAAGAGAGCATCACTGCAGATTATAAGTTAACTGCCTTGATCCATTTTGCCCTACTTACTTTGTATTTATTTGTGCCACATTTTTAATAAAAAGTTTCATCAACTTTTTATTTAATCCAGAGTCCACATAAATATAGAATTTACCTGGTGATGACAACTAAGGGATTTTCCATAGACATTAATGGGTGCATTTCTGCTCCTGTGCAGAATGTATCCATTAAAGCCTATGGGTGCATTTCACATTTTCACTGAGCTGATGTCACGAACCCAGCAACAGCGGATGCACATGCCAGTGGATTTCTTCGTGCTTGTCCAAAATCTGGATAAATGGGGAGGGTTGCATCAGGAAGGGCATCCAGTATAAAACTTTTGCCAAATGACATATGCAGACAACAATACAGATTTCCATACCCGGATTGGTTGAGGCCGGGTTAACAACGACTGCCACCAGTACTGTTAGCCAACAGGGTGCTGGCGGAAATTGGGCTACTGTTGGCCGAAGGAGAAGAAGAGGGGGAAGGCATGCCCGAAGGCAGGAAGAGAGATGGAAGGTTAGGAGTGTGGTAGTGAAGGTAGGAACTTTGAATGCTGGCAGTATGACTGGTATAGAGAGAGAGCTATCTGATATGATGGAGACAAGGAAGGTTGATATATTGTGCATGCAAGAGACCAGATGGAAGGAGAGTAAGGCCATGTGTATTGGAGGTGTATTCAAATTGTTCTATCATGGTGTGGATGGAAGGAGAAATGGGGTAGGGATTATCCTGAAGGAACAGTATGCCAAGAGTGTTTTGGAGGTGAAAAGAGTGTCAGATAGAGTGATGTTTATAAAGCTGGAAATTGATGGTGTAACAATGAATGTTGTTAAGTGCATATGCTCCACAAGTCGGATGTGTGATGGAAGAGAAAGAAAAATTTTGGAGTGAGTTGGATGAAGTGAAGTTGAGTGTACCCAAGGGTGAGAGCATGGTGATTGGAGTGGATTTCAATGGGCCTGTTGGTGAAGGGAACAGAGGGGATGAGGAAGTGATGGCTAGGTATAATGTTAATGAGAGGAATGCAGAAGGTTAGATGGTAGTGGATTTTGTGAAAAGGATGTACATGGCTGTGGTGAATATGTATTTTAAGAAGAGGGAGGAGCATAGGGTGATGTACAAGAGTGGAGGAAATGCACACAGGTGGATTATATCCTGTTCAGTAGTACCAGTCTGAAGGTGGTTGGAGACTGTAAAGTAGTGACAGGGGAAAGTGTAATTAGGCAGCATAGAATGATGGTCTGTAGGATGGCATTGGAGGAGTGTGAGGGCGGTGCCAAGGATCAAATGGTGGAAGTTGAAAAAGGGTGATTATGAGGTGGAGTTCAGGGAAGAGTTAAGACAGGCACTGGGTAGCAGTGAAGAGTTACTGAATAGCTGAGTAACTACAGCAGAGTTGGTAAGGGAGACAGCTAGAAAGGTGCTTGGTGGGACTTCTGGACGGAAGAAGGAGAACAAGGAGTTCTGGTGGTGGAATGAGGAAGTACAGGAGAGTATACGGAGAAAGAGGTTGGGGAAGAAGAAGTGGGATTGTCAGAGAGATGAAGAAAGTAGACAGGAGTATAAGCAGATGAGGTGCATGGCAAAGAGAGAGAAGGCAAAAGCTAAGGATAAGGCGTATGGAGAGTTGTATGAAAGGCTAGACACTAAGGAGGGAGAAAAGGACCGGTACTGATTGGCTAGACAGAGGGACTGACCTGGGAAAGATGTGCAGCAGGTAAGGGTGATAAAGGATAATGAGGGAAATGTACTCACAAGTGAGTAGAGTGTGTTGCGCAGATGGAAAGAGTACTTTGAGGGGCTAATGAATGAAGAGGATGAGAGACAGAGAAGACTGGATGATGTGGGGATAGTGAATCAGGAAGTGCAATGGATTGGCAAGGAGGAAGTAAGGACAGCTATGAAGAGGATGAAGAATGGAAAGGCTGTTGGCCCAGGTGACATACCTATGGAAGCATGGAGGTCTTTAGGAGAAATGGCAGTAGAGTATTTAACCATGTTGTTTAAAGAAATCTTGGAAAGTGAGCGTATGCCTGAGGAGTGGAGAAAAAGTATTTTGGTAACGATTTTTAAGAATAAGGGTGATGTGCAGAGCTGTAGTAACTACAGAGGGATTAAAATGATCAGTCACAGCATGAAGTTATGGAAAAGAGTAGTGGAAGCTAGGTTAAGAAGGGACGTGATGATTAGTGCTCAGCAGTATGGTTTCATGCCAGGAAAGAGCACAACAGATGCGATGTTTGTTCTGAGAGTGTTGATAGAGAAGTATAGAGAAGGTCACAAGGATTGCATTGTGTCTTTGTGGACTTAGAGAAAACATATGACAGGGTGCCTACAGAGAAATTTTGGTTTTGTATGAGGAAGTGTGGAGTGGCAGAGAAGTATGTAAGAGTGGTACAGGATATGTACGAGGGTAGTGTGACAGTGGTGAGGTCTGCAGTGGGAGTGATGGATGCGTTTAACGTGGAGGTGGGTTTACATCAAGGATCAGCTCTGAGCCCTTTCTTATTTGCAGTGGTGATGGACAGGTTGACAGATGAGATCAGACAGGAGTACCCGTGGACTATGATGTTTGCAGATAACATTGTGATCTGTAGTGAGAGTAGGGACCAGGTTGAGGAGACCCTGGAGAGGTGGAGATATGCTCTAGAGAGGAGAGGAATGAAGGTCAGCAGGACTAAGGCAGAATATATGCGTGTGAATGAGAGGGAGGATAGAGGAATGGTGAGGATGCAGGGAGTAGAGTTGGTAAAGGTGGATGAGTTTAAGTACTTGGGATCAACAGTTCAGAGTAATGGTGAGTGTGGAAGAGAGGTGAAGAAGAGAGTACAGGCAGGATGAAATGGGTGGAGAAGAGTGTCAGGACTGATTTGTGACAGACGAGTACCAGTAAGAGTGAAAGGGAAGGTCTACAAGAGGGTAGTGAGACCAGCTATGTTATATGGGTTGGAGATGGTGGCATTGACGAAAAGGCAGGAGTCAGAGCTGGATGTGGCAGAGTTAAAGATGTTAAGATTTGCACTGGTTGTAACTAGGATGGACAGGATTAGGAATCAGTATATTAGAGGTTCAGCTCAGGTTGGACAGTTTGGAGACAAAGCAAGAGAGGCAAGATTGCGTTGGTTTGGACATATGCTGAGGAGAGATGCTGGGTATATTGGGAAAATGATGCTAAGGATGGAGCTGCCAGGTAAGAGGAAAAGAGGAAGGCCTAAGATAAGGTTTATGGATGTGGTGAGAGAGGACATGCAGGTGGTTGGTGTGACAGAGCAAGGTGCAGAGGACAGGAAGCAATGGAAACAGATGATCTGCTGTGGTGACCCCTAATCGGAACAGCCAAAAGAAAAAGAAGAAGAAGAAGACTGAGTTGATGTCACTGAGGTTAAAAATCATCTTTTACTTTCAGTGGCATCAGGACAGTGAAAATGAGTTTAACAACTGGTGGTTAAAATTAATGCTGTAACAAAAATTCTAATCAGAGCTTTATGTGCCATGTAGACTGGTATTAAAATGCAAACTGCCAAATTATTTAATCTTTTAATTTATGTATGATTTGACACTTTGTGTTTTAATTTGTCAATTATTCCCTTATGTGGAACAGTTCCGAATACTTTACTAAGGTCAAGTTAAGCAGTGGGCACAGTCAGACTTTCATCAAGTGCGGCTGTTACGTCCTCAAAGAATGTTCAAAGATTAAAAATAAAAACAAATTTTCTTGATACACATACAGATACATATCTAACTGTAATAGGTCCTCAGTGTTATTTGGCTAAGCTCCATGAGTGTTGCTTCCTTGCTGTGTCAGTGCAAGCTGCTGAATATCTGATATGTGAACAGTCTTTCACACATTTTATGAAGCATTAAAATTGTTTCTTCTATCCATCCCTTCACTTAGACTATTCTCTTCATGTACTCAATTAAAGAGGTCAGTCTGAGCTAGGGCATTTTCTTAGGTATTGTTCTCTATACCTATACAGGCCTGATGTCTTCCTCTCTGACAACTTCTCTGTTTTTATTTTAATTTTGTACTTTTATTGGTGTACTGATGTCCCAGGAAGCTTCCTACAGTTACATTTCACTGGAGATCTTTTTATTTTTACTTCAACTCTGAGAAGACAATTTTATTCTTTGATTTAGGTCTTCAACTTTGAAAACACCCTTTTCAACTTTGGGTTGTGGGGAGTGTCAGTCTGGGAAACTGCCCAGGGTGCAAGATGACCTAGAGACAACTCAAAAAAACTGAGACCCTGCAACTTTTTGCAGTCCTTTTCCCCAACCTTCCTCCATTTCACTAGCCCAGGCATCCTAAATGTACTTCTTAAAACCATATTGATATCAACCATCCACTCCCATCTGTGTTGATTCTGTTCTTTGTCTCTCCTCTTTTTTGCAATTAATCAGTCCTCTTCTGCCTTCCCTTTCCAGTCTAGGACCAAATCCACTCACAGCAGCTTCTCATCTAAGAAATTTCCTCTGCTCAGATCTGTTCCTAATAAGTAAACATGACATCTTATTTTTCACACCTTCCTGCAAATGAATGTCCTTTATGTTCTTTTAATTTTATTTTTGACTTTTTCCAGATGCCAGCATCACTGCGTTATCTCCTAAATGTTTTATCCCATGCATGGGTCCCCTCAACCTTTCCATAGTATGATCCCAGTTATTCTCATTGGGGTAATATATTCATCATGGAAAGCATAAGGCTAATCTAACACCAAACAGGATGAGTCAATTCAAGCACCCAAAGGGAAACTGGGTAGGATTAAAATGTTCCAGGGGCAGCTAGCCTGGCACTTACCTATGAACCTATGAACATGTCTAGCACTTACCTGTGAACCTATGGACATGTCTAGCACTTACCTGCGAACCTATGAACATGTCTAGCACTTACCTGTGAACCTATGGACATGTCTAGCAGAACCTATGGACATGTCTAGCACTTAGCTGTGAACCTATGGACATGTCTAGCACTTACCTGTGAACCTATGAACATGTCTAGCACTTACCTGTGAACCTATGGACATGTCTAGCACTTACCTGTGAACCTATGGACATGTCTAGCACTTACCTGTGAACCTATGAACATGTCTTGCATTTTCCTCCTGTTGCTAAAATGTCTTTACTCTTCTGCCATATCTTATCTAGCTCCTTCCCTTCTTAAGCTCCTCCTGCATTCCTTTATGTAGCAAAACCATGACCTACTCACTTACCTCATTTTAATATAAATCGAGACTCACTTATTATCTGATCGCTCCTCTGTTTGCCTGTGCCATACTCCATATACATTTTACTAGAGTATGGTAGGAGACTGATGTCTTGTTTATCCTTTCTTTAGTCTCAACTAATACATATCTAATGTAGCAATACATTTCTGTACTAATTGAAGAAGTTCTTCTCAGCATGACGGCCCATTCCACAGAGTCCTATCAGCCCTTTTCATCTTCCACTACCAAATTTAATATCTTCCTTGCTTTGTGTCCCCTGTCCTACCATTCCCCATTCCTACAAAATGACATATCCAACACTGATTATAATCATTGCTGAGTAACAATGGGATATATTTTGTACTTACCGTAATTATTCTGGGTCGTCACCAATTTTGTGATCCATCCCCAAGTATTTTTGTTATGTCCATAGGCAGATCCACTGTATCATGCTTTACCTTCTCTGCATTTCTTTTTACCATTGCCCATCTCCCATGAACATTTTTCCATGTTTTCTCAGCACTCCATCACAGCAGGTCATTACGCCAAAGTATCGAAATTCCTTTATTCATAACAGAAAATAAGAAATTAACAACCATTACCCTTCCTCCCCGCGGTTCGGTGGGCATTCAAAAGACATGCGTAAACGGGCGTGCCTTCGTTGAAGGTTGAACGTCAAGCTGGCACCTCGGCGTTCATGAAAATCTGCTGCCAGTCATTGGCGGACTGGAGTTCCGCTGTGGTGACCCCTAACGGGGAAAAGCCGAAAGACCAACAAAACAACCCTTTCCCACCTATTTCCAGCTACTTTCATGTCCCTCCTCCAAATGAGTCTAGTATGTTCCCCAAAACTTACCCTTCCATGCTTCACTGGCAACAGTCCTTTTAGACTTCTTCAGATGGTTAAGACCCTGTAGATTGCATAACAGCATCTTGGCACCACTCCCAATATAGTAGCATCCTCAATAGCTACACATTGTACCTTTCACACTTCTTCTCTTACTTCCCCCTTGGCTCAAGCAACACAGACTGTTCCTCCCTCCCTTCAGTGCATGATCACCAACCATATGCACCTAGGTTTACGTCTTTTCCTCCAGTCACAGAATGTTTGGCACTAAGAGGTCTGGACCTCCACTATGCCACTAGATAGTGACCGGAGTACTTCTTGCCTGTCATGCTGCCCACTCCTCCTATGCTTTTTTCAACTGCATTTTCTTTCATATCATTTCTGAACAAGTTTCCCTACCATCCTCCAGCAACTTGCCCCCGGTTACAGTTACATATCCCTGTGCTCTTCAGCTTAACTGACTGTCTTATTACTGTCTATAAATCCCACACCCACCCACATCACATCCTATGTAATAAAAAAATCTCCCTAGCACATTTGTTGCCTACCCCACCCAGATACTTTTATTTGCTTTTCTAACATGCTATCTCAGTTATGATAAGCATCTAGATGCCAGTGGCTTTCACCAATGGCCCTCCTCTCTCTGCTATGCTTCTTTTGCTGGGTTTTGCAATTTATTATGAACAACAGTAGTCCCAGTGCTCCCTCTCTAGATTCCATACCCCATTATCAAGTGCAGTTAATATGTTCACAGCATCCTGTTATCTAGCAGGTTTCCAGCTTCAAAAAGCTATTTAACTGGGCTAGTGAAAGCAAATATAATACCTGTCAGAAAGAAAATCACATGGGTAGTATGCAGTAGCAGAGATCTAACACTAAGCCTTCCACAGTTGTACTCCATCTAATCTTAATGGTTCTACACTGTGTACCTCCCTTGTTCTACATGCTTAGTGCCTGACCATTCATCCTACTTTTAACCACTGTCCATTTAAACATTCTCTTTGCACCCTTAGGTGACAGCCAGTGAGTAGGGCAAGTGCTCAGTTTTCAACAGTCCCCAGCCTCCTGTAGCCCACTGATATCCTCTGACAACCCCTAAGGACAAGCTGTGTCCACCCTCTTAGGGTAGTTTTTGACACTTTATAATACACACCTGTGTATTTTAGGCTATGAAAAGCACAATAATCCTGCCCCAGTCTTACCCTTACAGAAAAACTCTTACATTTCTTTATTACATTTAGTTACATCTCAGGGAACAAACATGACAACCCTTTACTGATGCCCTAGAAGCTGTGCATGATCCTTCATTGAGCCCTTAGTTATCCAGTTCTATTAAATTTTTATGACCCCCTCAGCTTCCAGTATAAGAAAAACATAAGACTGGCAGCAAAGTGAAAGATAATGGACCCCAACTCCTTACCCAATTACTGGGCATCAGACATTATTTTAACACTGTGTTCTATACGCTCCATTCTAAAGATGTCTTATTCATGATAGAGGGTCTTAACAAAACTGGCCCACCCTTAAGGACACCTGTCACTGACTGTTCAGCTAGGCATCAACTCATCCTCAGCACAAGTTATACCCCTACATCTCCCCCCAGACCTGTGATTGCTGTAGATTTTCCATCATGGTTTTCAACAGGCACTGTCAGTTACCTGCATATTTGTCTAACAAGTCCCAAGGGACTTCTTACAGTGAGAGAAAGAGCATTATTAGCAACATATAGCCCAGTATGCCATCATCTATGCACATGAAAAGATAATAATAATTCATCCATCTTGCCCTTAGAACTTCACATTCTTGGCTGTTGCATTCCCCACAAGCAAAGCCTCAAGCTGCCAAAGTTTGATCTTTAAATTCCACAAGTGAAAAAAGACAGAAAAATCCATGAAGCACTGATCAGGTATCCCAACCTGCAGCCTCAACAGTCTACAGGATAAAGTAAAAGATTAGGAATAAGGATAACTGTTTGGAATATCAGATCCTGGCCGCAGCTAACCTAGCAAAACTTAGCAAAAGTAAAAGTCTTCATTGAATAAAGATCTGCTTAAACCCTTAACTAGGTTGTTTTTTTTTTCCTTCTGGAAGGAGGACTTAATTTAATAATGTATAAGAAAGAACTTTCCCTAGTTAACACATGATGTACTGAAAATGGGCACAAATTAAATGCAAAAAGGTTAGTATAATTTAATCTGCAAACAAAGTCTATCATCCGTATGCAGTATGGAAATACTGCCCTACTAAACAAAAATGTAGTCAGGAATCACTGGATACCTGGGTTGACAGTTCATTCTGTTTTGATCATCATGTGGCAACTGTAGTCAGAAAATCCTTCTGCTTAGCACAACCAATAGTCAGGAGTATATCACCCAGATCAAAAGATTCCATTCTTCCCTTATATTTACCTTATATCTACCTCCAACATAAAAAAACTCTTAGCAAAACTAAAGCCCACAAAATTAGCAGCTGATAACCTCCCAGCTGAGTACCTTAAAAATGCAGCTGAAGCCCTAGCCTACCCAGTTGCAATCCTGATTAACCACTCTTTATCGGAAAGCTATGTCCCTTCACAATGGAAAATATCCCACATTATCCCCCTCCACAAAGGTGGACCTCCACAGAATTTACCAACTACCGGCCCATAGCAATTCTGTCTCCTCTATCAAAACTACTTGAGAGATGCATTCACTCTCAGGTTCTAGGCTACCTCCTTGCTAACAACCTCCTATCTAACACACAGCATGGTTTCTGACCATACCACAGCACAACCACTGCCTTACTTGCTTTCACTAATACAATCCTTCAACATAAAAACAATGGTTATTTTAGCTCTGCAACTTTTCTAGTCCTATCTAAAGCATTCGACATGGTCTGTCATAAACAACTCATCACTGTCCTCAGTACTCTATCCTTCTGTCAATCTGTCATAACCTGGTTCCAGAGCTACCTGACTGACCACCATCAATCCGTTGTTTGGCATAACGATATATCCCCCCAACTCCCTGTCTCAATAGGGGTTCCCCAAGGATCCGTCCTTGGACCCTTACTCTTCTCCATATTCACTAATAATCTAGCCTCTGCTACCAAACAGGCCACTCTCATACAGTACGCATATGATTCCACCATCATCTGCTCAGCCCACTCCCTACCTGAACTTCAAAAGACCACACAGGAAGCCTTTTCCTCAGTTGAAACTTGGCTTTCAGATGCGCAATTAATACTTAACCCAAACAAAACAAAACTCATCTTCCAACCCACCAAACACAATCTAAACACCCACCAATTTAATATTAAAGCAAATGACAACACCATTATCCCCCCCAACAGACCACACCAAACTACTTGGAGCTGAAACTGACAATAACCTCAAGTTTGACATCCACATCTTGTTAACCATTAAAAAGTACACAAAAAAACTAGGAGCTTTATACAGAAAAAAGCAATTCCTCAGCAAAACAGCCAAAATTTCATTTGCAAATAGCCACCTTATCTCTACCCCACTCTACGCCTCATCCAATATTTACCAACCTAAGGCAAAGTGAGTTAGGTAAACTCGAAGCTTTCTACAACAAAATAGCAAAGCTTGCCACTGGCGCAAACTACCATAGCCATCACTGCACCTCACTTACTGAACTAAGCTGGCTAGAACTCCCTCACCTCCTTCAATGGTGCCAACTCTCACTCACCCACAAACTACTAAATCATCCTCTAAAAGTCCCCTCCCTCCAAAATCTACTCCAACCCTATCATACCACCAGATCACTACGCTCCAGCAACACAAATCAATTATAGGTAACTAAAACCAGGAACTCTGCTGGAGAAGCTCTCTTCTCCTACTCCATAGCAAAATTATGGAATACCCTTCCTCACACTATAACATCTGTGGTATCACACACAGTTGGGTTGGGAGGGTGGCTTAATGACTAAGGTATTTGCCTTACAAACCCAAGGTGCAGGGTTTGAGTCTCACAAGGGATAATTGGCTAGGCTTAAAATGGCTCACAAGGGCAGCTAGCTTAGTAATAAACTATGAACCTAACCTTGAAGCTGCTCTAAAAGAGCACTGGACATGCTCCTGTAACAAATTTCTACCCCAACCTCTCTAATCACTTTCTTCCACCCATCTAACTACCTCAGATTGTTTGTAAATCTATAATCTTAGCCACTGTTATTCAAGGGTAATAGCTGCTAGCTCCGCTATTAAAATACTTGTTAGTCTTTATGGTACCAATGATATAAGTGTTGTACCATTTAACTAAATAATTTCATTTTGAACTATGACTGTTTACTACTATTGTTAAACAAAACCTACCTATACTTCTTGTAACTTGTAATTAATTGTTGCTTTTCTCCCCGGGCCTCCGCTGAAAAACGATTTTCCCGGTCAACAAATGTAAATAAATAATAAAATAAATAAATAATTTAGCACTGATTAGAACAATTATAGAGTACAGTGCCTTCTTAGACATGTACCTCACTTGATGTATCAAACACTAATGAACCTGCAAAGGTTCCTAAGAAGAATTCAGGTTCAAAGACCTTGAGTTTCCAAGAGAGGCTAGAAGCTCTATCCCTTCATTCAATATTTTATAGATTCTTAAAGAGCAGTCTGTGTTTCACCTAACTCACTGATGCAAGGGTGGTCGTACTATGCACCACAGTAATTCTAGACCAATCAACATTATGAGATACAATGCTATTGAGCATATCATAACTGCTCTCAACAATTAAGACACAAACAAATCTCATTAGGCTAGACCGTGTTGTTCTTGATCTTCTATTTTCTCTGAAAGTCTAATAGCTTAGTACACCTGAACCAGGGACTTAAACCTTTACCAGCAAATTACTATAAAAAAGTGGAGATATAAATTTATTATGCAGTGCCTTCCCCATCTCTTGACTATTTATTTATTTATTTATTTATTTATTTATTTATTTATTTTTCTTTGTTGACTGAGAAAGTCCGACTGGGCAGACCCCATTTTCAGCTGAGGCCAGGGAAGAAAAGTTCCATCACAGTACATTTATATTAACTTGAATTTCAGATAGTTTTCAGAAAAACAACAGTTACATTTCTCATGTAACAAACATAATTACAAGACAAGTATATACAGTAAAGTAAATTACAACAATAAACAACTATTAGCCTATTATTATTATTATTATTACTATTATTATTAAAACATAAACAACTATTAGTCGATACAGTTGTTCCAGCTTGAAAATCTTACACAAGTAAATAGACTGATACTGCAGGAAGGAATCATTCTTGTAAAGGTGTTTAGTATTCTTACATTAAGCTGTCCCTGCAGGTTATTTAGTGAGATACATTATCATCCTTCAAACAGAACATGGATAGTTGGAGGGGTACCCCAAAATTTATTCCTGGGCTAGCTGCCTAGACCTCTCTGAAAAGGGGGGGTATAGCCTGAGGGTGGGTGTTAGCAAGGCATTGATGTCCATGAGACTGAAATGACTTGAAGCGCCTATGAATCCTATGAAAAAAGCACTTAGTGCGACCAACTTTTATGAAGGATATTAGTGAGTGAATGAATGAAGCTGCAGATATTCGTGGTCGGCACTGCACCTTGATTCATTCATTAACTACAATAACAGAGCAAAGTAGAATGTGTAATCTCCAGTCAAAAAACCACAGCACTGCTAAATGTTGCTGCTATCTTAAAATACTGCATTACTGTAGTAAAGTGCAATGCAGAATGTTAAAACTTCAGTTGGGGATTCCCCCACCAACAAAATAGGCATCTCAGAATAGGGCTTGCCATAGCACAATATCACTATGCTGCTAGCAATCCCTGTCACATTGTTTTAATAAAACACTACAATCTTAAATGTTACACCACAGATATTTTTAAATGGTGTTTTGCTCCACAGCTTCTGCTAACAACCTGTGTGATGTTTTGCACATCCTGAAGAGTTATTCTTGACTCAAGACTAAAAAGTAAATCAATGTTATGTACAGTATATTTTAACTGCACTATAACACCTCCAACAAGAATATAGTTTGCCTTTTCCTGTATGCAGAAATCCAATCTATACCATCAGTTAAAAAAGAAACTAGGGTGAAAGTCAATTATATGCTTCTTTAAAAGTATATAAGGCTGAATAAAATTGGGTAAAAGGTATAATGTCATCTGTGTTGGGACCATAAAAATTCCCTATAGAATTTTACATGTATTTTTATAAGAATAATCAAGCATCTTCCCAGGGTGTCTATCCTTTCCACTGCTTTCTTCCATCCTAGGGACTTGTAGATAAGAGTAATAACTTCCTTTTAGGAGATTGGCAGTAGCAGATTCCTAAACCCTAATCACTCCATAATTTGAGAAATGTTGATATTTTCTTTATTTTGATTTTAGTTTCCTGTAAGAATGTGATTTTTCCATTACAGCTCATGATTTATTGCATTTTTTTTGGCGTGGTGAATATTGCTCTTACATTCAGTGATAAGAACCTAAACTGTGCACTTCTGGGAATGGTGGGCTATGAAAGCCTTTGTGGAACTTTAGGAGGACTATGTTTATTCTGGATTAAGCAAGGATTTATTTAGGCATTCATAAACACATTGTGAGCATCCTAATGTAATCTATACACTCAAAGTCAACACTGCACCAGGGAAATGATTAGAGAGTAAAGTGGATTCAAAGGAAATAAGAGACATACTCTGCCCCTCCATCTGATGAAACAACCTGAGTAGTCAAATGTAAACATGTCTTCTGCGTCTTATGCATATCTTCAAATATCAGGTCTCTCAGAAAGAACAAGACTGTCGCATATAGGTAACAATACATTTACTATCCAATATGGAGGGGTATAAGCAGCTTATCAGGATCGTTAACCAAAGTGCTTACCCTAAAGTACTAAACTGCAGTAAAACTTAGATCGCTGGTGTATAACACAAGCAACTTGAGTTTACAAGTCACACCTACATAAAGTGAGGTATATACCGTAGTAAGCAATGACATAGTCATCAGTTTGAATAGAATACAAGTCTCTATAAAAGTGCCTCTGTGAAGCAAATGGTCATTCTCATTGGTAAAGCTCACACACCCCGAATGGAACAGTAGTTATCTCAGTTGTCAAGGCCAATGAGCTGGGCTCCTCATTTTGTCAGGCTTGGATGGAGAGGGGATGAAGGGCCTCTCCTGTTTTGGGGGGTTTGTGTGTTGAACAACAGTGTTTTCACTCTTGCCTCTCATTACCTCTGAGAAAATCTATTTTTGAATTTATGCAGAGAGGTGATAAACTTTTCTATTTCTTCAGTAGAAGAAAAGGAGTTGATTTGTTTCCCTTTGTTAGTCTGAAGAAAATCATAGGATTGCAATAGTACATTATAACCCCTCTCACAAAAGTAGCATAGATAGGGTGGTAGGGTTTTCCATTTAAGAAAATGTGAGATTGTGTAGTATGGCACCAAGCAAACTGGGGACCCTGCTAACCTCAGTTCTGATTCTGGCATCCTTGTTTTTCTGTAGTATTCTTTTTCTATCTACATATTTTTTTGCTCTTTGTTTGCTCCATTTCCCTTATTTAGACAGCTGCCCAGTGCCCTAAATCCTTGCTGGGTCTGCAGGCTCATCAATTTAACCCCTGTCTAATTCCTGCAAATATTTTCGGGGCCAGCAAGGAACCTAAGGACACCTGGGGGGGGGGGTCACACTGTGATGCATCCTAGTGGGAGTTCTTAATTTTCAGCCTACCATTGTTACTCTCCCCTTCCCTCGCAGACCTAGTGGCATGCCTTTGCAGAAGCTCAGCCAAGTTTCCACCTGATTCACCCTCTTTTAGGCATGCCTATTAGACTGCCATCCAAAGTCTCCACCAGGGATCCCACCAGGGATCAATACAAGAGATGCCTACAGGTCTGCCCATCCACACCAGGATGGTAATACCCATCCATCTCTGTCACCCATTAGTCAGCCAAGTCACTAACTGAACACAGACCAGCTGGGTCATAGTCCAGGCTTTGTTCCTCTACATCATCAGAGCAAATTAACTACCTGCATAGTTGAAGCATCTTACTTGATTATTTATCATTATTCTGTCTTGGTGTAATTCTCTGGGCCCTTTTGACTCTTAGCACTTCTTCTCCACCTAAGAGCTTACACAATTCTCTAATAATAATGGCTTTCAGGTCATTGCCCTCAATTTTATTTGGAAGTCACAGGATCAGTACATTACTGTATCTAGCTCCAATTTAATGTCAGCTGATTTACTACAGATCAGAGGTGATTTGAACTTAGATCATTAGCACTGTGTATTATATGCTGCTGCTACTGTGTATTATGGGTCAGTATTGAGTGGATGTGGTTTAATTGTTCTTCCTGTGGTAGCACCCTTAATGTGGCTTATGTCCGTTTCAGAAGCCTGTAGCATTTTTGTGAGAGCTATCAGCATGCCTTTGATGGTTTTAATGTCAAGTGTCATATTTTCCATGTGTGCTCCTCATTTTCTTTGATATTATGTTGTAGAAGAATGAGGTCCTAGACACAGTAAGAGATACAGTCCATGTACCCACCCATAATGAGAAATGACAACAATGGATGAAATTTTGCTTCTTAAAGTATGCAGTATAATGCATACAGATAAAGTGAGAAGTGCTTAAGTATATTCCTTTTTGCCTAACTCAGGCAAAGATAATGGCATGAATTAAAGTACACACACCAGGCAAGTGTGCCCAAGCACGTCTCCAACAGATGCTGCAATTTTACTGGCAGTCTGTCCTGTGATTACAACACATTTCCACTAATCAATAAAAAATGGTTTGTTGCCTTGAATATGAACTTTCCCACCATCTCTGTTATCAGCTTGGTGTATATGGGCATCCTGAGGCAATGTAGAAATTGCCTCATGTTTACTGACAACCAGTTAATTCTCAAACAAACTGATATGGTATGTGAGAGATATATTTACACAATGTGACTGGAGGCAAAGCTCTCACATAAAAGTACTCCTAATATCAATAAGGTTGTCAATAGTACACACGCTGCACCCATCACACACAATTCAAATCAGACATACAGACCCACATATGCTTAAATGTAACCTTCCTAAACCGCAAAGACCTCCTAGATGAAGTACACATGACAAATGCTCTCAGCAGCCCCAAATGCACTCTTTTGAAACAATACCCACATCAACACATAGAGCCACATCTCATGGGCCTCTCCCTCTAAGCCCATAAGGCAAGCCACCACACAATCCAAAATTCTGGTCTTTGGAGACTCCATCATGACACACTGATGTCTCTCTCACCAGGCTGAGTAAGGAGAAAGTTACGGTCAGTTGCTTATCAGGGAATTGGATCCGCCACATTATGCATGCACTCAGGTTATTGGACCACAATTACCAATATGACTCAGTAATAGTTCATGTGGGAGTAAATGACCTGAGACATACCTCCCTAGACTATATGAAGAGACATATCATGGAGCTCTCAGAATATGTGTCTCAGGCTGGTACAAGTCTAGCAATAAGCAACATTTTACCTTCTCCAAGGATGATGCCGCAATACAAACAAAAGATGATTGACTTTAATAATTGGCTTAATTTCTGGTGTTATTCTAAGAGGGTGCAATATTTGTCAGCGTGGAAGGAGATGGTCAACAAACCATGCTGCTTTGCCAGGGATGGTCTGCACCTCTCCCCTCTAGGCTCTTGAATATTAGTTAAACATTGTCTTCCCTACAGTGCCTTTTTTAGGCAATGCCAAACTGAAAGTACTTCTGACATAGCAAATCAAAACCAAGAAAATCTAAAGATATTTCTGCTCAGTGTAGGGGTCTAAACAAAAAAACTCCACTCCCTAGAAGCTCTCTTCACTCTACAAAATGCTGATGTCTGTGCGGTCACTGAGACATGGTTTAAAGCCATAGAGAGCACACCAACAGCACAATGTTATAACACCTTCCACACATTTAGACCAGCTACTACACAGGCAGGAAATAAAGGTGTAAGCATCTCTATTTACATCAAAAATAAATATACTTCAAGGCTGGTCAAACAGGACAATGCACTCGAGCTACTCCATCTTTAAATCACCATAGGCAAAATGCAATATCACTTTCTTGCCAGCTATAGGTCCCCATCTATGATCCTGGAAACCTGTGCCATGTATTTAAACTTATTAGAAACACTAACCATCCAACCCAATACCATATTCATGGGCGACTTTAATTATCCCACTATTAATTGGGAATCCTATATGACACCAAATGTACATGCACAGAGATTCCTGGATTTTGTTAACACAAACTCCCTGAACCAGATAGTCAATACACCAACCAGGGGTGCAGCCATACTGGATCTGGTCCTCACTAATATGGGAGAGTGCTGCACACCCCCTACTGTAATACCTTCCCTGGAAAGGTCAGACCACAAAATGGTCTCCTTGGAAGTAAAAATAAAACCTAGAATATTCAGGAACTACGCTAAGGCTAACCTCCTGCTATTAAGTGATAACCTGGTAAAATTTTAAGCCCCCATAAACCTTAAGAACACTGCTGGCTATGCAGAACAGTTCACAGAAATCGCGTACAAACATTAATAGCTGCATAGAGGCAGCTGCACCCACCAGGAAGAAGTATAGAACTAACTCAAAAAACAAGCCACCCTGGTGGAATCACAAAATCAGTAGGCTGTATAACAGGAAGAAGAAAATCATAGCAAAAAATAGGAGGCGCAGCACCCAGCAGGATAAAAGTACTCTCATTAAACCTAACAAATAACTCAGAGGACAAATAAAGTCTACCAAAGCCAAATTTGAGATGTATTTGGCCTCCCAGGCCAAGGACAACCACAAAGCATTGTTTAGCTATGTCCACAACCTCAAAGGTAATACACAATTGTGTGCAGAGCTCATTGTAATGTAGCCACCTATACTGAGCCAGAAGATATAGCAAACTTACTGGCCAATAAATGTAGCTCCAACTTTACCTCTCCCTTCCCCTCAACCTTCCCTCAGAAAATATCATCAAATATATCTCCCCCTACTATCACTAGGGAACAGGTCCTTAATGCTCTCCCTAAGGCCCTGAACACTGCATCAATGGGCCCACACAGTATCCCAGGATGCCTTCTAAATATCTTGAAACATGACCTATCGGGGCCTCTGGAATTGCTCTTTAACTATAGCCTCCAAACAAGCTTTGTGCCTCATGAATAGAGAACAGCAACAGTCATATCTATGCACAAAGGTGGTCCATATACAGACCCTGGAAACTACAGACCCATAAGTCTCACTAGTCTTATATGTAAAGCTATGGAAAGAATTATCATGGAAATGATCAATATTGATATAGTAAACCTCCAGACACTGGACTCAAACCAGTTTGGTTTCATCAAGGGCAGATCATGCCTACTCAACCTGGTGGACTTCTTTGAGAAGGTCACCAAAGGAATGGATGAAGGCAAAATTGTTCACACGGCCTACCTTGACCTGGCCAAAGCATTTGAGACAATACCCCATGCGGGCACTGTTGATAAACTCAAGAGGTTAGGATAGCCAACTAGCTCACAGATAGGACTCATGAAGTCAGAACAGGGGAGTCCACCTCTACAAAGAGATCAGTCACAAATGGAGTCCCTCAGGGATCAGTCTTTGGACCACTCCTTTTTGGCATTTACTTCTCTGATGTCTGATGAAGTTTCTTATTTATTGAAATGAAAGCCCTGAAATAAACATTTTGTGGATTGTGTCCAGTTTCCTGTCTTCGTTTTCTTAGTTGGTGTGGATTTTTATCATGTTTGGAGGTAATTTGTAACAGTACTTTGATTTATTCATAAGACCATAGGTATATAATAGGCTAACAAACACTAGGGCCCTCATAAGCCTAGCCATGCAACCCAAATGTGATCAACAAATTTGATTTATATAGGGGGGAGATTTACCGACTGACTCTGTCCATCACAGACATAGGTGCAAGACCAGGGGTGAATTATTGATTCACAAGTAGCATTGCTTAATATTTCCAATAGTTTAATCAGTTTTCTCAACTCCCAAGCTGACTTTACTGCCCCATTAGCAGGCAGGATTCCTGCACTGGAAATGACATAATTACTTGGAGCCATGTGGGTTAGTCCTTTAAATACAGTCTTTTCTAAGGTGTGATGGTGCATCATCTATTTTTCCAAGAGGATCTTTAATGCATTTTGCCTCCCTTTTTAAGCAGGCATTATGAATTTGCCCACTAGGTATATTCTCTGTATATCAAACGGCCACTCTGTCAGGGATAAGCTTAGTTGTCCACAGATATAAAAAAATTGGTATTGCTGCCATAACCATCCCTCCAGCCCTATCATACACATTTAAAGTGAAACTGCAGTTACTCTGTCCAACATAAAGTATCCCATTTTTGATGTAACAAATGTGTCCCTTTACAGTCACTGATAACTGAAGCATAACTACTAGGTATTGAATTATGTTTAGCCTTCAGCTTTTGTTTAAAAATATTTTATAAAATGCTGTCCCAGTTTCTGCCTCAGTTGCTAGTATTGGGTTAGTGGAAAACTCCCATCATGAACATTTGGTATATATGCACATAACCTTTAACAGTTACTAAGGTTTGTATTCTTTGTATAGGAATGCAGTGCTCAGTTTTAACCAAATACCTATCTCTAATTTTTATTAGATGCTTATCTCTGATAAAAAAATTAAGTACTTACAGTTCCAATGGATCCATTCCAGACAAAAGAAGGAAATGCTGTAAAATGATAACAAAAAAACAGAATAGTCATTCCAACAATAAGTCCATATGAATATTAAGCAAACCAGAGCTGGAGATGATTCTCAAAAAGTTACAAACAAGTAAAAGCGATTTCCAAACAAACTCCATCCTGAAGTTTCAGCTGACTGTGACTCCACAAGTAACACCATCAACTTTATTCGGTGCCTGGATCTTGGCCTGTCTTACAATCATTGTTCATTTAGACAATGTTGCTGATCTTTTAATCCTCACTTCCAATTGTGATGTTGATGACAATGTTACTGATGGTAAAAGAAGAATCACTAAGCCTTATGTCCATCCATGATGATGCTGATTTGTCACTACACCTTAGTTCAGGATGTGACAACGGCATTGTTGAATCACTGGGCCTCACTTCTGGACACGTTAATTTCCCTGTTTTATCTTCAGATACGGGATGCAATTAGTTCATCATCAATGAAATGAATGACATTGATGGCATCTTAATGTTATCTGTCAGTAGGGAGAACTTTCTTGACGTGTGACACATAGATCCATGTGGGTAATTCTTCACCTCTGAAGACAGTAGTGGTTGTAAGTAAAACCAGGAAAGGTCTTTTCCACATTGGTTGAAGTCAATGTTTCCTGGAGAAAGTCTGAATGAAAACAGTATCCCTCAGTTGCAAGTCATGTTGAAATATGAGGTCTGGATTTCTCTGAGTTTCTATTATTTATTTATTTATTTTATACAGGAGCTGCAGAACAGAGAAAAGACATTTGCAATCAAGAGAAACAGATTCATCAACATTTTATAACTCTAACTTTTTGGGCAGAGGTGTGGGAGGCATTCTCATAGGTGTTCCCATAGGAATTTCATGAGCTAAATATTTTCTAGTACTACTAACTGTACCACATTTGCTAAATAAGTCTAGAGTTAGTGTCTCTGGCCATTTAAAGGACAACAACAGGATTCTATTATTAAATGCTCAAATTATCTGCCCTTTTTCTCCTATTTATTGTACCTGCTATGAATAAACAACAACATAGCATTTAAAATATTTTAAATTGTCTGTTTCTCTGCACTAGAACAGTACCTTACTGTACTGTGGTGGTTTCACTTTCAAAAAACATTTATCCTGCCCTGAAAAAGTCTCCAATTCACTGATGTCATCAAGGCCACTAAATACAAGTAGTTATATGGCCAATTCCCTCCCCAAACTGACATCATCATGACCATCCTAAAAACCCACCCATGCTGTGATGTCACAGCCCCCTGGTCCTTTCCCTACCCATACAGAAAGTAAAGGCTAGAACAAGAAAATAGTACACGAGTCAAGTCTCCTGTTGTGAGCTGTCAAATCACATCAGGTAGCAGCTCAAATTACCCTTAGCACTATGACAGCTAGGGAAGCTAGATGTAAAGGGGGATGGGAGATGAGACAAAGTAGTACAATACAGGTTTCACAAAAGACTGCAGTTTAGCCATTCTAAAAAGAAGCAGCAGTAAAAAGTACTTTGAAAATCTGTTCTGTGGCATTTGCACTGTTTGTGTTTTAAGTAGTCACTGAATGCATGAAATGGTACTTAAAACTAGCTGACTGAACGACACCAGTGCATGCATGTAAAAATCAATGCAGTGTGACAGGAGCTTTAGGAAGAAAGAGGCCTGCATGATGTAACTTTTTACAGACGAGCACTGCGTTGCGGGATACCTAGAAACAGACTAAACAATCAGAATTACTTCAAGATGCCAGACCCCATGTGGTCAAACTCAGAAATTATGTATAAAATATTTAAAAACCTGTAAATAGTACCAAAGTGGTGTTAAGATGTAGAAAACACCAAACCATGATGAAAGAAACATGTTTTATGAGTCTGTGGGTGCAGTTCTCCTTTAAGACCACTTCCTACACACAGTTTAGCAAGCCTGACTTTTACTGTTTGATTAATTCTTTTGACAATTCCTGAAGCTTGGGGTCTGTGTGAGAAGTGATATTTTATAATTATGAACTCTCACTTATTTGTCATATCACCTGGCTTGTAAAATGTGTTCTCCTATCTGACTGAATACAGCAAGGAATGCCAAATCTGGGTATCAGTTCATACAAAAGCTTTTTGGTGGCTGTAGTTAAATCACTTTTAGAAGATCGGTAAGCTTCCACCCTACCAGAAAAAACATCAGCCATCAGGACATGTTTAATTTTTGTGTCTGAGGAAGTTCAATGAAATCCCATTGTATGCAACAAAAAAAACATCCCCATGGCTTCTTTAAAGACTGTGTAGGGACAGAAATACTTTCTGAGACATTTTGTTCAAATAAGACATCTGCTAATAAAATGCTGAATGACTTCCGGACTGTAAGGGGCATACCAGTCCATCAAATGAAAGGGCAAACGGTAAGCCCAAACCAATCACACTAGAGAAGAATGTGTGGCTACTAGCCTCCTACCTGGGGGGGGTGCCATAAAGAATCCAGAGAGAGGCTGTAGCCATCAACGAATCCACCTTACCCTTTTAGAGCTATCAGATTGATTATGAAAACATAATTTCTGTAAAGAAACAGGCTTGTTAGTTTCATGTAGTTGCTGTAAAAATTAAGTCTGAAGAGGTTAAGGCAATACAGCTTGTCTAGCTGCCATATCTGCAAAACTGTTCCCCTTTGAAATGTATGAATCATCAGTTTTATGTGCTGCACATTTGACCATGCCTATCTGTTTTGGTAACAAAAGTGCATTTAGTAGTTCATGAATAAATACAGCGTTTTTAATAACTCTCCCTGCTGATGTCAGGTACCGTCTTTCTCCAAAGTGTTCCAAAATCATGAACTACCATAGAGGCATAATGTGAATCTGTAAAGATCGTAAACGTCTTGCCTTTAATAATTTGCATACTTCAGTAATGGCTACACGTTCAGCTACTTAACCAGACACATTTCTGTTTATTTGCTCTGTCATCAAAGCTTTACTATGAGTGAGCACTGAAACTGCTGCCACTAATGTAATATCGTTCTTCTGAACACAAGGAATCATCAATGAATAGAAGTAATTAGGAATTTGGTAACAGGACAACTTTTAAATCTGACCTTAGAGGAAGCACATGATTAATTATAAAGACACAATTGTGGTTTTTAATGTGGATTTTAACGTGGATCTTCATTAAACTTTTAGTTATGTACTTACCATAACTTTAGATGTTTGGGATCCATCTCGCCTACATTCTGTACTGATGGGCTCGGAGCCGATCCCTCGGCTCCGACTCGGCACACTATGCTATAGAGTGAGGCCTCTTATTGGCTGAGCTATTTCTTATCCCAGGATGCACCACCACTAATCCCCCAGATCTTGTTTGTCCGCATTCATGCACACATGCACAACTTGTTTATATAACATTGTTAGATGTTTCAAGATGAAACAACAGGATTCGGACCTTCTGATCTCCAAGGAAGGGGGAAGGAGGGTGGGTTATTGGGAATGTAGGCGAGATGGATCCCAAACATCTAAAGTTATGGTAAGTACATAACTAAAAGATGTTATGTGATCCTATCTCGCCTACATTCTGTACTGATGGGACAGCGTCCCTAGCACCTAAATCCTGGGTGGCTCATTGGAAAACACTCCTGAGCACTGTGGAACCAAATGAAGCTCATCCTCTAGATGCCACATCCAAATTGTAGTGGGAAATGAAAGTGTGCGGGGAAGACCATGTAGCCGCAGCACAAATGTCACTAATGGCAAGCTTAGAATGGAATGCTATCGAAGTAGCCATAGCCCTTGTAGAATGAGCTTTGACAGAGGTGGTAAGCTCTTTGTTAGAATAAGAATAAGTTTGAGTAATACAGTCCCTGATCCATTTGGCAATAGTGACCTTTGTGACAGCTTTGCCCAATTTATTGTCTGCAAAGGATACAAACAACTGATCTGTTTTCCTTGTTTGTTTGGTCCTGTCTAAATAAAAACGCAACTGCCTGTGGACATCTAATGTGTGGAATATGAATTCCACTTTGTTAGAATATTTCGGAAAAAAGACTGGAAGTTCTGATTGTTGTAGGCAAAAACTGGAACAAACTTTAGGGACAAAGGAAGGATTTGGCCTGAGAGATACTCTGTCTTTGTGAAAAACCAAGTACGGAGGTTTTACAGACAAAGCTTGAAGCTCTGAAACTCTTCTGGCAGAAGTAATTGCCACCAGAAAAGCAGTCTTCCACGATAGAAATTTTAGATCACATGTTGCTGCCGGTTCGAAGGGGGAGGAAGTTAAGGCGCGTAACACCACATCGAGATCCCATGGAGGAGCAGGATGAGAAATCGGAGGTCTTAAAAGCGCAGCACCTTTCAAGAAGGTCTTACACAATCTGTTGCTCATTAAAGGTGGGTTTATAGATTCGTGAAAATTGGAAATCGCTGCCAATTGAACCTTGATGGTAGAGACTGAAGAGCCTTGATTGAAAAGAGAAGTTAAAAATTTTAGTACTTCTGGTACGGGAATAGTGATGGGATCCAGGCCCCGGAGTTGAGCCCAAATAGCAAATCTTTTCCATTTGCTAGAATACACTTTCTTTGTAGCAGACTTGTGGGCTGAAGATAAGATGTGTACAACTTCTGGATCCAATGTATGACTCCTGACTATAGTCGGAAGAGGAGGAGCCAAGCCGTCAATTTTAAGGTGTGTAGAGACTGGTGGAATAATCCCGACTGATGAACCAAAAGGTCTGGGATCTGATCCAGGAACCATGGACCTTCCAGAGCATATTTCCGAAGATAGGGAAACCATACTTGACGAGGCCAGTAAGGAGCAACTAAGATAATTTTGCTCCCCAAGAGAGATGCCTTTTGGATCACCCTGGGAAGGAGAGGAACTGGGGGGAAGGCATAAAGCAAGCCGGTGGGCCAAGGACGGGCTAGTGCGTCCATGGGGCTCTTCCCCGGAGCCGGGGTTAGGGAGAAGAATTTTTTGCACTTCGCATTCAGTGGAGTCGTGAAGAGGTCGCAACACGGAACTCCCCATTTGCTGAAAATCTGATTTGCAACTGTCATGTTCAGAGACCATTCATGAGGAGAGAGGATGGTTCTGCTCAGTCTGTCGGCTATCACATTGGACTTGCCCGGGATATGAGTAGCCACTAGAAAGCGTTTGGTCGAGACTGCCCATTCCCAGACTCTCATGGCCTCTCTGCAAAGAGGATAGGATCTGGTCCCTCCCTGTTTGTTCAGGTACCAGACAACTGACATGTTGTCTGAGTGAATGGCAATTACGCCCTGAGGGAGGTAGTCGTGGAGGGCTTGAAGGGACAGGAGCACCGCCCTCATTTCTAGGATGTTGATATGAAGTAGGGTCTCTTCTGGGTGCCATTTGCCTTGGACTGACCTGCCCAGGGAATGCCCCCCCCACCCCATCTGGGAGGCGTCCGTGGTCAAAGTGGCCGCAGGAGGAGGTGGAACAAAGGGTCGTCCCTGATCCAAATTGGAGGGCACTAGCCACCAGCGAAGGTCCCGTTTGCAGGTTTCCGTGATCCATATGAGCTGACTGAGAGGGAGTTCCTGAAAGGACCACTGAGCTGAAAGAAGCCACTGGAGAATTCTCATGTGCAACCTTGCCAAGGGGACTAGAAGAACCGTGGCGGACATGGATCCCAATAGCTGCAGGACCATTCTGGCTGGGGCTTTGGACCTGGGAAGTAAGGCTCGAACTTGAGTCTGTATGGTTTGTATTCTGTCTTTAGGTAGATAGACCCGCATTCGGTTTGAGTCTATCTCTACCCCTATGAATCTTATGCGTTGAGATGGCAGCAACACAGACTTTGGCCAATTGAAGGTGATTCCAAGGGAATTGCCCAGTGATATAGTGGCTTGTAGGCTCCGCAATAGTAGATGCTTGGAGGTGGCAGTTAGGAGCCAGTCGTCTAGATACGGAAACACCTGGAATCCTAGACTTCTCAGGTGAGCAGTCACGACCGCCAAACACTTGTTGAACACCCTGGGGGCTGTGGTGAGACCAAAGGGCAGTGCGCGGAACTGAAAATGACTGCCTCCTAGGCTGAAGCGCAGATGTCTCCTGGACGCTTGATGTACCAAGATATGGTAATAAGCGTCCTTGAGATCTATGGAGCACATCCAAACACCTTTCTCCAGCAATGGGAGAATGGTTTGTAGAGTGACCATTCGGAACTTGGACTTTCTGACTGAACGGTTTAGAATGCTGAGGTCCAAAATGGGTCTCAAGTCCCCGGTCTTTTTTGGCACCAAAAAGAATCTTGAGTAAGTCCCTAATCCGATCTGGTCTGCGGGGACCGGTTGGATGACTCCTTTTTGCAGCAGCTTTGAAACTTCTGAGGCTGCAGTTTCCCGTTGACTGGGTGGCGGGTCCGGGATTTTTTTGGACTGAGGTGGAGAGTGAGAGAAAGGGATGGTGTAACCTCCGGCGATAATTCGAAGCACCCATTGGTCCTGAGTGATACCTTCCCAGGCTTTTAGGTGCTTCAAAAAATGACCCCCGACTGGCTCCGGAGCTGCACAGTCGGGCAATCCCTCAGGGACTCTGAAAGGCTGAAGAGCCACGAAAGGACTCGCGGTCTCCAGTGTTGCAAGGGCCTCTGCTGCCTCTGGGACGGCGTCTTCTGGAAGAATTTCCCCCTCCCCTGCCTCTGGAAGGGGGATCATCCTGCTGAGAGGGGTAAGGCTTCTGAGATCTACGGAACCACATTTTCCCTCCTCTTTTAGCCTTGGGATAAGGCCGAAAGGGAGTGGAAAATCGTTCCCCTACGGCAGTCAGAGTCTTACCCTCCTGTTCGCAGCGGGTCAGAGTGTCCTTTACCTTGGGTCCAAACAGGGAGGACCCATCAAAGGGGGCGTCGGCAAAGGAAGACTTAAAGGCCTCCACAAAATGACACAGACGGAGCCAGGCTTGTCTCCGTAGAGCAATGCCTGTACCCGCCGCTCTACTCACCCCTTCGGCCGCATAAGAAATGAGCCTCATGGACGAGTTTGAAATGGACGACAATGTAGCCAGCTGAGAGCCAACCGTCTGGGCCAGCTCCTCAGGCAGGTTACCCAAGAGGGTATCGGAAAGTTCTTTAATCAGATCCCTCTGAAATCTGGTAAAGTGCGTAAGGTAGTTCAAGGACCTTAACGTAAAGGCCGCTGAACTTAGGGTGCGCTTTCCGTACCAATCCATGCTCCTAGACTCCTTATTAGGAGGATGGACAGACGTCGAAGCCTCTGCTACATCCTGCTGGGTGGCAGATGCCACCACCAAAGCATCTACAGCCACACCTTTAGTTAGAAACTCTTTTTCAGGGGGTGCCGAGAGGAACTTATTAGGAGGAGCAGGCACCGGTTCCACAGAGTCTGGGTGTTCCCACGCCCTTCGACAGATCAAATCCAAGAGCTCGTCGAAGGGCGGAGACACCCAGGAGGCGGAGGGCTGAGCCCCGAAGGCCTTAAGGAACACCGACTCATCAGCAGAAGGGGGTTTGGACTGCCAGCCGCCTCGTTGTTTAAGGGCTTCCAGGATGTCTGCAAAGGAGACATCATCCGAGGACGACTTAGGGGACCCTTCTGCATCATCGAGATCAGTGTCTGATGTAAGAGACTCATCAGGGGAGTCAACGTGCTTCCTCTTGCACGATCTTTTCCTGGGGGGGTTCTTCCGAAGAAGCTTCAGAAGGACCTCCAGGAGGGGGGGAAACCCCAGTGGGGGTAACCTCAGGCCCCGGGGCTCCGCTGTCTAAGGAGAGGGGGACTGCCAAAGACCCAGTCTCGGTATGCAGGGAAGGAGCTGGGGAGACCGTGGAGGTAGCCAAAGATGATTTGGCTAACGCACTCCTCATAGCCCTGAAGGCGGGACCACCAGAATCCTGGGAGGGTCCCACCTCCGTGGCCACGATGGTAGACGGCACTCTCGCAGCCGACGCACTGAGAGGAAGACTTGGGACCAAAAACATCAATCCCGAAGCATCCCCCCCGGGGCCGACGGAAGAAGTCCGTGTACCGAACTCTGACTCAAGAGCCGGAGTTGGAGTAAGGGTCGGGCCCGACCCTAAAGCCTCCACCGGTTCCACCAGCACCGGCTCCAATGGTGCCGAGGCTGTTGGAGGAGGAACTATAGTAGCAAGTTGGACCCTCGGCTCCGAAGCCGAATGGGCTGGAGCCGAAACTAACTTTTGGAACACCGGAGACTGGAAGAGTCTTAGGAGCACCCTGTCGATGTCCGAATCAGACTTCTTGGAGGATCTGGACGATATTGATCGGGTCCGAACCGATTTCTCCATCAGCTCCATAGGACTAGGGGACCGGCTCCGAATGGATTCTATAATTATCGGTTCCAAGGGAGATGTCAAGGCAATTTCCCTCGGTGCCGATGAGGACTTCGGCTCCGAAGGGGAAGAGTCTGAGCTGGCAACCCTCATCGGCTCCAATATCAGTGGAGCCGATGAAGGTGACCTGCCTCTCGATGCCCCAGTCCTCGGCTCCGAAACCAGTGGGGTCGAGACTGGAGGCATCGAGGCAGACCGTTCCGCCCTCGGCTCCGAAGTCCGTGGAGCCGATGGAGAAGTCTGCCTAGGTTTTTTGGCAGTCGATTCCGACTGACTGGTCGGAGCCGACGCTTTTTTCTTTTTTGAAGGAGAGGGAGAAGAAGATAAAGCCTCCTCGAAGGATGGCTTAATTAACCCCTTAAGGATTAATTTGTTTTTCCTCTCCTGGAGGACCCTTGATGAGAAGGCGTGACACATGCTACATGATTCTTGTAGGTGCTTGGCGCCTAAACAATAAACGCACGAGGAGTGGTCGTCCGTTATGGACATCTTATAACCACACCTCGCGCACTTTTTAAACCCAGAGGGTCAATGCTCTTTGGACATGTCTAAAGAGAGATAACACACCTGTCTAAAGAGAGATAACCAAAACTAGCAGTTTAAGTACAAAAAATATAAAGTTTTTTTTTTTTTTTTTTTTTATATGAAACAACAATACAGTTGTACAAAAAAAACACACAGAAAGAGAGGGTCAAGACCCTCTAACTTAAACGGGTACTTGACCCACAAATAAAAAGCTAGAATAGCAAATAACAACAGGGGAAGGCCCCTCTAACTAAAACGGGAAACCTTCCCTTGACGAAAAACACAAATTCCTCAACAAAACTCTTCAATACACACTCGTATCACAACAATAGCTGTTAAAACAGCTTTTGGGTTCAAAACAAGCAAATTCCTGACAGGAAAAGCCTAAATAAATTAGTACTTAGCCCAGCCAAGTTGAGACCACGTCTTAGCTTGTAAGCGGCAAACAAGATCTGGGGGATTAGTGGTGGTGCATCCTGGGATAAGAAATAGCTCAGCCAATAAGAGGCCTCGCTCTATAGCATAGAGTGCTGAGTCGGAGCTGAGGGATCGGCTCCGAGCCCATCAGTACAGAATGTAGGCGAGATAGGATCACATAACATCTTACATTTCTGATTGCTACCTGGTTGTTTTCTTAATTTATTTAATCATGTGGTTGTCCTTTGTCCACTGTAAGAATTAAAGAATCAGGGTTAAGAAGTGGACATCCAATAATCTATAAAAAAGAGTTATTAATTAAGGATAGACAATTGTGTAGCCGATAAATATTACGCTCTAGTCTTCAATAACAGTGCTTCTACAGACTGCAGAATGACCACAGAAGTCTTATACTGGAGAGTTACGGTAGCCACCATTTCTACTATGAGTGCCTTCCTGTCCACTGCACTTAGTCAGTGTGGAGGGCTGCTGCTACAGGACTGAGATTTGTACTGAAATAAGTAAATGGACAAAACCATCATTTCTTCACTGTAACAATAATCCTAAAGCTACCAATTCTCTTTCACAACAGAATAGGAAAAATCTATTTTAGTAATCAGGAAATCCAAGAGCAGGAGGGTTAGAAAGTAAAGTTTTTAGTTGGATAAAAGTTGTTCATGATGTTCCTGCCAGGGCAGGGTTCAGGAGTGCATTTTTTTTAATTATTTCAACAATGGTACTTATGCATAGTTAGAAATCCAATGTCAGCAGTAACTTGTCTTATTTTTTATTTTATTTTTTTGCAGGAAAGCCCGCTGCTGTTTTAATATTTTTGGGCATGGTACAGAGTAAATAGCAGTTATGCATGAGGGTAAAATTTGCCTAGTGCCTCTTATATATTGAATTTGTGATTTCTACAACTGTAATTTTACTTTAATAGCTTCAAATCCTAATTCTGCTAATTTTGTTAAATGCAGAGTAGTATCCTGTTTGCAGTTTCCTTGAAGAATCAAGAGCTAGAAGCAAATCATCTACATACTGTATTAAAGTAGATCCATATGGGAATTCAGTTTTGTCTAATTGTTTTTTCCTTTTCCTGGAGAAATGAGTCGGTGATTCTACATATCATTGGGGCAAACCTGCCAATGTATATTGTTATCCTCTGCATGCAAAAGCAAACAAATAATAGCTATCTGAGTGTATGGGAATAGAGAAGAAGGCAGAAGAAATATCTGTCACTGAAAAGGTGGTAGCTGTTGGTGGTCTAGAACGCAGTATGGGGCAGGGATGAGTACTACAGGAACATTGATATTACTATAGTACTAACTGCTCTTAGATCTTTCACATATTACTGGTAAAATAGGTGAGTGGCATAGACTTTGGGTTGGAATGATTATTCCTTGCTGAAGTAATGCAGAAATGACAGTCTGAATTCCTTTCTCTGCCTCAGTTGATAGGGATACTGAACTATCATAGGTAAGTATTCATACAGTTTTAAAACTACATTTGCAGGTTCAGCATCTTTTATGAGCTCTACCTCATTATCATGGGTAGTCCACAGCTGCGGTGCAGATGAATGATTTTCAGTCCCTTCAGCTCAGCTGCATCTGTGGTCTGCTATGATGTTAGCACTGTAAAGAGTGTCTTCATCTGCACAAACAGCTGAATAGAAACCCAAAGGAGAAAGTTAATTTGGAATATCAAGGAAAACTCCATCTAGAGTGCAGTACACAGTACATCACAATTTACAGAACAAATCTCTCCTAAATGTTTGAAAGGGGGAGTACTTCCTACTATAAATGCATGTTGTTCATAGGTTCATACTAGGCTATCTGCCCTAGGGCATTTTTAAGCCTAGCCAGAGTGTATTTGGCTTTCGCCACCCATTTTAAATTAATTTTGCTATGCCTTTTTTTGAGGTTAGTATACTGTGCCTCTGTCTAACAGTGACACAGAAGTGATAGCCGGGGTAAACCTACGATCTCCCATCCACTCATCAAGATTCCTCTTGAAGAGAGTCAATGTGGGACTCTGCCTAACCTGGACTGGGATTTTATTCCAGAGTGAAGGGAGTCTCTGGGTTATGAATCTGTCCCTCCAGCATGTCCTATTTATTTCAGTGCTGAGGTTCAAGTCTCTCGAGCGTGTAGCTCGATGGGATTTGGATTTTCTGAGGTGCAGCATGTCCATTACTTCCGGGTTGGACATGGCTTTATACGTCAGGCACAGATCGCCTCTGAGCAGGCGTTATGCCACTGAGTAGAGCTGGAGTTTCTTTAACCGGGCAGCATATGGCATCTGTTTGAGCCCTATGATCCTCTTGGTGAGGTACTTTTGGGGTCTTTCCAGTTGCTGCAGGTGTCTGGTAAGGTAAATCCCAAAAGGGGCATTGTACTCGATTATGGGCCTGATGAGGGATGAGTAAAGAGGCACGATGACCTCCCCTGATCTAGATGTGAATCCCTTCATGATTAGGTGGGCTATATAAAATGTTTTTCTAACCACTTTGGCCACGTGGTTGTCAAATGAGAGATTGCTATCAACTTGGGTCCCCAGGTCCCTAATGACTTCTTCTGTACTTAATGGATTACCGCCTATGTGGTAATTTGTGGGCACTTTGTTTTTGTCAAAGGGGATGACTATACACTTTTTGGCGTTTAGCTTGAGGCCATGGCTCTGGCACCAGTTGTCTGTTTCTATGAGTCCCTTTTGGAGGATGCTTGTGTCGGCTGGAGAGTTGATTATGGCGCCCAGTTTGCAGTCATCTGCGAACTTGGTCAGCCACAGTCCTTCCGTGTTGGCCTGTACCACTGAGAAATATATACCGAACAAGAGTGGTCCCAGGACTGAGCCTTGTTGGACGCCACTTGTAACTGGTTTGGAGTTTGACATGGCTCCAGCAATTCTAACCATGTGGGTTCTGTCCTTGAGCCAGTTTGCAACCCATCTAGTGACATAGCGGTTTATATCTAAGCTGGTGAGCTTATCTATAATGCCCGAGTGGGGTATTGTATCGAAGGCTTTTGCGAGGTCCAGGTAGGCTGTGTGGACCACCTTCCCCTCGTCAATGGCCTTGGTGACTGTTTCAAAGAAATCGACCAGGTTTAAGAGGCAGGATCTGCCCTTAACAAAGCCAAACTGGGTAGGATCCAGGGTCTGTAGGTCCCCAATATCTTTATTTATGAGGTCCATGATGATCCTTTCCATAGCTTTGCAGACCAAGCTTGTCAGGCTTATGGGGCGATAGTTTCCAGGATCCGTTGAGGCACCACCTTTGTGGAGAGGGACCACTGTTGCTGTACGCCACTCTTTGGGTACATATCCTGTAGTAAGGCTAAGATTGAACAGTAGTTTTATGTTTGGGTTTAGCTCTTCTTGGAGTTCATGTAGGATGCAGCCCGGGACACCATCTGGTCCCATTGATGCTGTGTTTTTTGTTTTGGAGAGAGCGGCTCTTACCTGAGCATCTGAGATGTCAGGGGGGCAGCACTCTGTTGGGATAGATATTTGCCCTTTTGGTGGGGAGGGGGTGAGAAGTCTGCACTGAACCTGTCAGCTAGGATGTTGGCAATGTCTGTGGGCTCGGTGTATTTTTTGTCATTTTGGACTAATTCTGAGCATATCTGGGAATTCCCACCTAGGTTCCTAACATAACTAAAGAATGCCTTGTGATTATCCTTGGTGTCCTGTGCAATTTTTCTCTTGAAGCTGGCCTTAGACGATTTTATGAGTGCCCGTAGTTTTTTGCTAATACTGATCAGAGATGCCTTCCCTTTTTGGGATTTTGCTCTATCATGTAGTAGCTTTCTCCTTCTATTGTATAGTTTGTTTATGGCTGGGGTCCACCAGACAGGGCGTCTGCCTTTGGAGGATTGGGTCTTGGTTTTATTTGGGATTGCATGATCCATGCATTCATGAAGGTGTTCATAGAATGCATTTATAAAGGATTCTGCGGTCTGGGCCGTATTTTCCACAGGCCCGGGGGCTTTGAAGGATTCCGCCTCAGTTTTGAGGGGTGTGAAATTTGCTTTAGAGAAGGTTTTCACTGTGGTTTTCCTGGCAGGGGGTGGGGTCGGGATGTGAATATCCAGTGAGATTAGTTTATGGTCTGATCTTACCAGTGAGGGATACACTTCTGGTCTGGAGCATAGTGTCCCCATGTTGGTGATGATCAGGTCCAGTATGTTTTCCCCTCTTGTGGGAGTGGTAACAAGTTGTTCCATAGCATTTGAGTTTATAAATTCTAGGAACCTTTGGGCTAGGGTGTTGGAGCTAGAGTAATGCTCCCAGTCTATGTTTGGGTAGTTGAAGTTGCCCAATATAATGGTGTTTGGAGAGACCTTCATATTTTCCAGTATTCTCAGGAAGGCCGAGTGGGGTTCCTGTGTTTGGGAGGGTGGTCTGTAGCAGGCTATAAACTGGAAGGCAGTTTTACCCACTGTTAGTTGCACATGGATAGTCTCTGATGCTTCGTGCTGTGCCACCAACCTGGAGGTGTGGGTATCTTTGACGAATATTGATACTCCCCCTCCTTTTGTGGTTTGGTCCAAGTTTTGGGGCCGAAAAGCATGGTCTTTTAACAGACCTAGCTGAATGGGAATAGGTTTTGTTTCTGGATAATCCAAAAAGACCCCAGAGACTCCCACACCTCAAACTGTTTTCATGGATAGTGGGAGGTGTTCAGCATCTGATGAGGTGATCATGGATTGATTTGCTCCTATGTTAACAAGAAAGGGAAGACAAAAAATATGCAGTGTAACAGCAGGATGACCTTCTTGGTCCACTGGTAGCAAATTAAATGGCCATGGTTCTTGTTCATGATTGCCCTAATGATCTTGCTGCCACACCGGTGGCTGCCATAGCAGTACTCCAAGTAATAGGATGTCTTTATGTCTGCTTTGGCACTTGGAAATATTTGTCAGATTATTTTGATGAAAAGACAAATTTGTCTGTTGGGAAAAGAGCATTCATTACACCATTTCAGTTCAGACCTCAATTAAAATAAGGATTAATGCATCACTCACATTGCTGAGCCTGTGGTGATATAGGAGGGTAAACATTTGGCTGATATAGCCCTGGGGTTTGCTGTTGGAAAAAATATATAAATATACCTCTTCCTCCTCAATTGCTCCTTTCCTGTGAATCAGTATTGAATTGTTGAAGCTGAAAATCTACTAATTTCTTTTTTGTTCTTTTTCTTCTCTAACTGTATTGACTCCCATATATTGTACTTGATTAACAACTTCAAGAATACCCATGCTTGAGCAATTGAAACAAACCTTCTTAATTTTCACCTGAGTTGGTGGCAATGCTGCTCCTTCTGTAGGTTGTTGGTGTCCCAAAAAGTCTTCAAACTCATCTATCATGCACCGAAGATATGCATCAATAGATTCATTTTCTTTCTTTAGGGTTGCCTTAATTCTTATTCAGTTAGGTGTTTGGGGGCAAGTTGTAGTAATTACTTTCAATAGATTATCTCTGGCAGTTAGAAAACCATCATCTGTATGTTGTGGAATATTATCTCATATAACTGATTTTTCCAATATTTTGTGACAATATCTGGAGGTGTGGATACTTTTAAAACTCCTTGTAAATCCTCAATAGCAGGATTTTGTAACTGCACATGTCCTAGGAGTTTAGTATATTTAGCTGAATGTGTATGAATGCTGGGGTGCCTTCTGTGTGGAGTCTGCATGTCCTCCCTGTGGTCTAGTGGGTTTCCTCCAGGTGCTCCGGTTTCCTCCCACATCCCAAAGACAAGGTGTACGTGGATTGGACACTCTAAATTGGCCCTGGGCATGAGTGTGTGCATGTGTGTGTGCCTTCCATGGAAGGTTGGGCGCCAGACTGGCAACTAACTTGACACCGTAAAACTCCACTGCCAATCATAAGCAGACAGATGATCTGCTGTGGTGACCCCTAACCCATGATGCCGTCTTTCTTTCTTCTTTGCTTCCTTCACTTTAGGACTGACTGCTGAACTGAAGAGAAAGGGTTGTTTGGTCCATTATGGGAAGTGGGAGGGGAGATGACTTGCACCCTAGAAAAGTTTTATCAGCTATGCAGTCATTATGCTTATGGTATAATTCCTGCAGTTTTTTAAAGACAGATCTTTTAATTACACCTCCGACATTATAGTTGGCACATAACTTTCATTATCTGTTACTACTGCATTTGGTAAGCAGCAAGTATTGAAGCTGCAGATAGTCGGGGGGTGTTCCCTTGCTTTTCAGTGTGTGTTACTATACAAATAGTTCACCCTATCAGTGGACACATTTCACATCGACACAAACATGCAAAGATGCATTTTTGCATCTCTGTGTGTTAGGCATGTTGGGCTGTTAGGTTTACTATCTAAATGTGGAAAATCAAAATAATTTTCCACCTTTTGATTGAACCTGTTTGCCAAAATTTGTAATAAATGACCAAAATTTCAGAAATGGTCACACAGAATCAACATTTGAACACTGGAAGTTCCACTGTCGAAAGTCCGTATTACTGGTAACATTTTTCCAGGGGAGCAAGCCCCCTGCACTCCCCACATGCAGTCCCAACACTCCCTGGATATTATATATTCGAATTCCGAAATCGCATTACAGTGAGAAAAGGGTACATTTCCCAATCTGCACTGTAGTGCAAGCTGTTATCAGAACATTGATTCCACATTAGCAAATGCACACTACAATTATAGAAACTTAAAAACAGCCTTTTAACCTTCCCAGCTTCGGGTAAGTGCCAATCTAAATTTTGATAGTAAACCAGGCTGATATTTGGTTGAATGGGGTAGAGTATTTAGTAAGTGATAATCTCTGCTTTTTGGTAATGATAATTATGGATGAATTTTGTTTACATGATTTGTTAATAATGGGATATTTAGTTAAATGCAAAGGTTGCTTTATGTATAGAAATGCTACAGAAAATGTGAGCATTGTAATACATGCCATGATAAAGCATGTACATCTGACGGCATTCAAATCTGCCCTTTCCCAAAGATTAAAACTTTAATTAATTCAGCAGTTCACACTGCTTTAACCCAAATAAATGTCAACTCATACAGATGACAATATTCTATTTTCAGTTATGTTTGCTAATAAAACAAGAGGAACTTGGGTGAACATAAACTATTTTTGGTGAATTATTAATTAATTTGATAAATTTTCAGAATGAAAGATATACTCAATTTGGAGAGAAAGTATTGAATGATGTTTTGTTACATAAAGCAGATACATCTTTCCCTGTGGTTAATTTAACAGTAAATCAGGGTAAATGTAATTGAGATGATGTATTAAGCAAAAATGGTTCTGTGTTCACAAATAAACATTTATGGAGTGAGACAGAAAAATGTTCAAGTGATGATTCTTGTTCTTAGTCTATTGGAAATGTCATCATAGGCCTATAGGTGGAAATCCATCTACACTAATGGTAAACAATGATTCTGTTGTCTGTAAGTCTAATGGTAATATAACGAATTATCACACCAATGTTCACAATCATGTGTTAATGACCGGGGCCCATTATTAAGAACTATAAGAAACATTATTTCAAAAATAAATACAGAACAGATCATCACCAGCTCATCTTTACATGGCAGCAATATGTCAGTTATAAAAGATAGTACCACATGCTTATTTTCAAAAGGAACAAGATACAACAGTGTCATTGTGTGGATGCAAAGATGGAAGAACTAATGGTGATAGATACTAAGTAGCTGTAAATGACATTAATTGATGTGAGTAAACATTTCAAATTCAAGTTGGCTTTCAGTGATCGACCTCCAGTTCCATGTTTTCAGGGTGAGATTAGGTGACAAACAAGGTCTTTTACAAATTGGTTAAGGTGCAAATATTTACATAATTCTGTTCAAATAGTCCATCTTTGAGAATGTTTGATGAAAAAAATAAGATCTTTAGAAAATGACAAGTTGCACTTAAGTAATTTAGGCAATAGGATAATTTCCACTTTGTTGACTAAATTGATAATTTTTTTAATAGTCAAGTCATTTATTGTAATTGATAACAATAAGGCAAGCTTGAAATGTCATCTGTTAAATGCTGATAATAGGACTGATGTGTTATTGATTATAGAAACTTGTTTAGTTGCAATAACAAGCCAATAGTAATACCAGGTTTATCTGGTTATCACAATTTTAGAACTGAGAGGAGAGGAGGTGAATGTTTATTTCTGTAACTACTAAGAACAATTCTGTAACAAAATTTAATGACATGACCTCCAAACTTGTTCTAGTGTGTATTGATTTCAGAGGAACTAAAATGGGTATAGTAATATTTTACCAGACTCATAGTATTTAAAAGGAGATGGCTGAGCAACTTTTAGATCTTATTAGGAAGAGTTTTCTGGATAAAGTGGATTTAATTGCTGGGGACCTAAATGCTCCCCAATGTAGACTAGGTAACTCTCGCTACATCATCAAAGGCATTAAACTATTTAATAGTTGACGGTTTAACAAACTGTTATACTCAAATAGTGAATGAGGCAACTAGAGGAACTAACTTTTTGGATGTTGTTTGCATCCCTAAGAGATTAAATTTGTATGGCTGTAATATAGGTCCTGAGTTGGGAAGCTCCAATCACTTAAGTGTAAGCTTAAAGGTTGTTTTCATGCATACAAAGTTGGTTAAGCATTACGAAACAGTGATAAAATGATATCATTTGGATTTTGTGTCGATTAAAGAGGCTACTGAAACTTGGGACAGGTACGGTTGTTTTAAAAATAAAGATATAAGTGAGAATTGGGATTTTTTTTTTTTTTTTTTTGCAATTTTGTTAATAATCTGATACACTAGCCTGTCCCATTTGGAGTGAAAACACAATGCAAGGGTGTAGACAGCCCTGTGGAGTTTGAAGTTAGCTAAACTGAGAAAAAAGATGTTATATAAAAATTGGACATTTATAAAAAAATGACACAACACTGGTTAGTATTTTAGGGACTCAACCATCAATTATTCATAAAAGAGACCAGAATCTTAAAGACTGGTGTAATAGATTGTCCAATGTATCCCAATGTATTAGTGGAGTTATGAGAAAATGTAATATGTGTGCATATTGTACACACATATTGGAAACAGATCAGTTTAGTATAAAAGGAATTTCTATAAAGATAAAAGGAAAATACAATTGTAATACGGCAGGGGTGGTGTATGCAGCTTTATGCTCATGTTGTGAAACCTATTATATAGGCAAAATGGAACGTAAGTTACGTCAGCGTATATATGAGCATTTATATGAAATTAGGAAGAGCTCACATAATAATGCATTATATAGGCATCTAATGCTCTATTCCACACATTTATTTAAATTCGTAGTATTGGAGCAGATTATTCCATCTCCTAGGAAAGGTCCCTGGAAAATAATACTGGAGTCAAAAGAATACTGGTGGCAAGTCTTTTTAAATGCAACAGAGTTCCCAGGACTCAATGATTCAATATCGCTCACCAGTGTTTTAAAATTAAAGGCTTACAATAGATAGAACCTATGCCATCTAATGCATATATAATTTGTTATGAAAATACATAATTTGTTATGAACTGGTACACTGAGTTTTTAACATCTGGTCTGTTTATGTTTTACTATGTGGCTTGGTAATATAAGGAGTTGAAATAGTTAATAGTTAACAGCTTATTGTTTTAATTACTTAATTGTTGCTATTATCCAATTATGGTAAGCTTGTGTATATATATATATATATATATATATATATATATATATATGCTTTTATTTGAGTGTGTTTTATGTCTGAAGAAGGCTGGTGACACGGCCGAAAGTGCTTACATTGGATTAAACTTCTTTTTGGATTATACGCTTGGTCCGTTGGATTGTTATTGAACTGCCAATTTATTTACTGGTTTGTGTTGTGAATTTAGTTTGTTTGTATGGCTTCTGGCAGTTCACAAGACGCGGCAATGGCGGTACCTAGAGCTGAATTTGATACTTTACAATAATCTCTTTTAAGCCTCACTCAATTGATTCAACAACTTTCAGGTAACAATAGTGGACAGTGTTTGGGATTACCTGGTTTCAGGCACAACAGAATTGGTAGTGCTGACAGTGAGGATAGTTTACCTCCAGGGCAAGAGCAGATGGGGCAACAAGGTATTATCTCAAATGTCGGTGTTGAGCATAATTTTAAGGATGTACAACTTCATCAATGGTTAAACCAGGCACAGCAAAGTATATTTGATAAAAATTCACAAGCCCCTAATTTTTCCGCCATGGTTGATGAGTTTCATGATTTAGTGTGGGACTATCGTAGGCTATTGCATGATAATGCCTACTTCAATGAGTACATTAAAAGACAGCAAATACCAAAAGGCTTAAGATACTGGAAATATCCGACTGGCTTAAAAGAGAACAGCAGCTTGCACAAAGAACTTCTGCAACTATTTGATCGGCAGGGGTGCAAACTTTTAGGTGTACTGGTGAAACATAATGCTCAAAGAATGGATGAGCTCAACACCGAAATACAGGCACCTGATATCAAACTTAAACAACATACTGCATTTTCAGCCTGTCAATATCAGTATCAAGAAGTATTCAAGGAAGTAGATAAATATAGTAAAATAGTTACGGACAGGAAAACTCACAAGCTGCAAAGAGACAAAATAGACTATTCCAAAGGGCAGGCTTACCCAAGACCATCACGTGGCCAATGGAATAGCGCGCATACAGAAGTAGTTTCTCGTTCGATGCAAAACAATGGTGTGGAATCTCAAACAGAGGGGAATAATGCACAACAGCAAGTCCCTTTAGAGGCAGAGACCCTTCGCAGATCGGAGCGACTTCGGAACAAGGAGGGCTACATAACCAGAACAAATTTGTCCCGCAGTTGGAGAAGACAAGAGAACAGGTTCACACAACAGTTACCGATAGAAATTGAAAGTGAGGACACTTCATGTAACAATTATCAGCTGATTTATAATACAGCAGGTGACTATAAAATTTACAATTACAGTCATGCTGATATTACTGTACAACATGCTGATATTTTTAGTAAAGGCCTCACCTTCATACCAGAGAGAAAAGCAAAAGTGACTGATTTAGTAACTGAACTTAAACTGTTCGTTAGAAGACTGAATTTAGCAGTATTACATCATGCTACTGATAACACTGCTTTTAATCCACTGCATATTCCTAGTTTGTTTAACCCTCCCCTTCATCCTAAAATTAAGTTATTTGAAGACATTTGTGAACTTGATTTTAGACATTATCTTTAGCATAATAAGGGAACATATCATAATATAAATTTCACTAAAGAGGAGCATGATATGTTGATGCAATTAGAATCTCAGGGAGAATTAAGGTTTATGCAACCAGACAAGGGTGGGGGATTGGTTGTAATGAATGTTATGGATTATAATCAATTGTTAATGCATATATTGTATGATGATGTGCTGAGACTTCTTTAAATAATTCAAGAATTGATTATTATTTAGAAGATATGCTATGGCAAGGGCAAATTAGCAAAGAAGCCTTTACATACATGCATGTTCAGAATCCAAGAATACCAATGATTTTTGGTGCACCAAAACTGCATAAGGATTTACAAAATCCACCTTTGCGTCCCATAGTGGACGCAGGTGGTTCAAAAACATATTTTATGGCTAAGTATACTGACATCAATTTGAAGCACACTATTAAGAACCTCCCTCATATTTGTCGTGATTCCTGGGATTTTTTAATGAAATTAAATATGTTACAGCTACACCATATTGACAACATTATATTTATTACAGTAGACGTAAAAGATTTATTCACATGTATACCCCATGATTTGGGAGTTACATGGTTCACTGAATTTTTTACAGAGATTCAGCCTATTTCACAGGATGAAGTAAACACCCTTACACAGCCATTGGAATTAGTGTTAACTAATAATTACTTGTATCATGATGGTCACTACTTTAAACAGATAAAAGGGGTGGCAATGGGCTCCCCAGTGGGAATGTTATATGCTAACATCATTATGGCCACATGGGAGCTCAGATTTCTATTTCAGTCTGAATTTATGCAGTACATAGATTTGTATTGCCGATTTTTGGATGACCTCTTTTTTATCTGGCATGGGCCTAAACAAATTATTAATGAATTCATAGATTATCTCAACCATTCAACTGAATTTCTTAAATTTACTTATGAAGTTTCTAGTGATAGTATTTCGTATTTGGATGCATTTTTATCAAAAAATATTGCACAACAGACATTAAAAGCTAATATTTTTAGGAAAAAAATGCATTCCAACAAGTATCTGCACTATACGAGTAATCATCCACAACATGTCAAAAAAGCTGTTTTAAAAGGTCAATTGGTCCGTGCAGCACGTATGGTGTCAGAGTTTGGGGATTTTTTGGAAGAATGTTATTATATTATGAATATGTTTTCAAATATTTTTTAGATAGTGTGTTTCAAGAAGTTAAGTATAAAAGATGTACAGGTTTTTACAAACCATTGCTTGAATCAAATAATTCATATAATTTACAATAAGAAGATGTACATGTAGTGGACCCTTCTTCATCTGCTGATTCTCAAATCAATAAGTTGTACAATCAAGCACAGAATAACGTATGTGGTTATAGTAATGTAGCATTTATCACCACATATACGCAAGATTCTGGTCAGTTAAAAAAGATGTTATATAAAAATTGGACATTTATAAAAAATGACACAACACTGGTTAGTATTTTAGGGACTCAACCATCAATTATTTATAAAAGAGACCAGAATCTTAAAGATTGGTGTAATAGATTGTCCAATGTATCCCAATGCATTAGTGGTGTTATGAGAAAATGTAATATATGTGCATATTGTACACACATATTGGAAACAGATCAGTTTAGTATAAAAGGAATTTCTATAAAGATAAAAGGAAAATACAATTATAATACGGCAGGGGTGGTGTATGCAGCTTTATGCTCATGCTGTGAAGCCTATTATATAGGCAAAACGGAACGTAAGTTACGTCAGCGTATATATGAGCATTTATATGAAATTAGGAAGAGCTTACATAATAATGCATTATATAGGCATCTAATGCACTATTCCACACATTCATTTAAATTCGTAGTATTGGAGCAGATTATTCCATCTCCTAGGAAAGGTCCCTGGAAAATAATACTGGAGTCAAAAGAATACTGGTGGCAAGTCTTTTTAAATGCAACAGAGTTCCCAGGACTCAATGATTCAATATCGCTCACCAGTGTTTTAAAATTAAAGGCTTACAATAGATAGAACCTATGCCACCTAACGCATATATAATTTGTTATGAAAATACATAATTTGTTATGAACTGGTACACTGAGTTTTTAACATCTGGTCTGTTTATGTTTTACTATGTGGCTTAGTAATATAAGGAGTTGAAATAGTTAATAGTTAACAGCTTATTGTTTTAATTAATTAATTGTTGCTATTATCCAATTATGGTAAGCTTGTGTACATATATATATATATATATATATATATATATATATATATATGCTTTTATTTGAGTGTGTTTTATGTCTGAAGAAGGCTGGTGACACGGCCGAAAGCACTTACATTGGATTAAACCTCTTTTTGGATTATACGCTTGGTCCGTTGGATTGTTATTGAACTGCCAATTTATTTACTCGTTTGTGTTGTGAATTTAGTTTGTAAACTGAGAAAAAGATAAGATTGTGGGGAAGATATAAAAAAATTCCTTCAGTTTCACATAGGAGCAATTACAAGAAATCTAAGAAAAATGTACCTCAGAACTATCTTTAATAGTAAGATCTAATTATGAGGTATACTTAACAGGTAATATGAAGGATAATAAAGGTTTGTTAAAACATTTAAGACATTATAGTCTAGATGGTTCTTCCAGTATAGCTTTGAAAGATGGGTCTCAAACAAACATTACTCAATTGTATTAGTGACCTTGTTTGCAAATGATTTGTTTAGTAATTACTCCCACGGGATCTTGGGAACTGATTTACCTATACTAGTTAGAGAAAACTGTCCCAGTATGAACAAGGAAATGACAATGTAAACCTGTGGAAGGAAGTTATAATATTTCCCATTATGAAGAGTAAACCAGGATAGATGGTAGAGAACTATTGAGCTATTAATTTGACTTCCATGATGGCTAAGTGCTTTGAGATGGCACTGTGGCTTTCCTGTAAGCAAGTTTTGGACTTTAGCTCTGACATATTTCAACATGAATTACCTTCAGGGAGATCATATGTCACTAATCATTGCATAACTAGCCACTAATGTTGTATTTTTTAGCTCTGGCTTAGGCATTTGATGCCATCCACCATGAAACAGTTAAAAGGACTTTAATGAGAACTAATAACTCTACCTGTGTAGCTAAACAGATATTTAAATAGCTACTGGGTAGAACCTACAGAGTGAGAATCGAAAATTCCTACTCTCAGCATAGATTGATGGCCAGAAAGTGCCTCAGAGTTCAGTCTTGGGGCCACTCTTATTTGGTCGAGTGATGTTAGAATGTCCAAAATCTAATTCTGTATGGTTAAGTTCACTGACAATATTAAGAAAGGTGGGTAGTAACTAATACTAGTTACTGGTATCTGTTGCAATCTTACTTGAATAACCTACATGAATGGATAACAACCAAAGTTATAAGATTTAAATTTTGGTCATCATAATAAATATCAATATGCCCTAGAGAATTAGATTTGTGCTTTGTCTGAGGTAATGAGAGATCTAGGCATCACGGTAGATACAAATCTTAACTTTAAAGCTAAGGTGACAAACATTAGGAAATGTTACAGTTTTATGAGGAATGTCCTTTGATATTTCTCAAGCAGAGATATAAATATTTATTTAATATGTATATGACCTATTACTGAGTATTGCCTTTATATGCATTAATTGTTTTGTACCTGAAGTTGAAACAGATTCAGAAAATCGTTATCAGAGAGATGGTTGTAAAGAAGATGCATATCTGTCCTTGTTTTATCTGGCTTACCAGTTTCTAACAGGTAACAATATTATGATATATAGATTCCTTAAGGACAAATTACTGGCTACCATTTTACACACTGACTTTATTGATCATGGCATTGCTACAAGGAATAAAAAATTTAGATGTAAGAATTCTTATTTCCAGTTCAAAGTTAAAGAGATCTTTCTTTCATATTAGTCCAGGAAGGATGTAAAACTCATTACCTAGACATGCAAGACTGATAAATGATTAATCAACAATTAAATGGCATTAGATAACTGTTTTTCTAAAATTCTATATTCTCCAGTAATGTCTGTTAGGCAAACTTTAAGTTGGCCAATGTAGGCCCTAAGTTTGTTAGTTTGTTCATTGAACCATTGTTAAAAAAGAAATATGTTATATATATAAAAGGTTACATATAAGGTCCATGCTAACAGATGGTGCTAACTAGCTACTATAATCATCCCTGACATGTGTACTCTACTTTTGCTACTGAACAACTGCCTCTCTCTACTTATACCAGATTTCTTTTTCTTCTAAACAATCACCTCCCTCTCTACTAAACTGCCCTTTTCTTTCACCAGAATCTTGAATGTATACTTAGTACACATTGCACTTTCCTCCTTTATTTCTTCCACATACTACTAAACCTATACTTCTAGATTTCAAATATTCAGTCTTTGCAACTACTAACAGAAGAATTACAATTTCATAGTTTTTAAATATTTGTCAGCTTATTCCACTGCCTCAGTTCAACTTTATGCTGTGCAAATGGCTCTCTAAGCAACTACATATATGTCATGAAGAGTATTTATTTCTTTTTTCAATTGTATTTTGTTATATGTCAGTATATCATTCTACATTTGTTTTAAATAATCATAAGTATGATTTTCTTGTATGTAATATGGAGCTTTTCTCCCCGGGCCTCCACTGAAAATGGGCTCCTTGAGCCCAGTGGACCTCCCTGGTTATCAAACTGGAAATAAATAAAATAACAATAATGTTAGTTGTTATTGTTGTTTACTGTTACATTTAATGTTGCACAGACTTTTGTGTTTAATTTTGTTAAAGAGATGATATGTAATTTCTGATTTGATGCAAGTCCAAAAATGGGAGCAGTGGCTTCTGTAAAACTATAAATGCTTGAAACTTTCACAGATGAGCACTGTGTTTTGAAAACGGTACTTTTCTTAAGAGTTTGCCAACAAAATGATAAAGACAAATACTTGATTGTGTTCCTAAAGATCAAACAGTATCTGCTTTTTCTCAAAATACTGAGGACCTCAAAGCTTAGGCAGGAATGGGGTGTGGGGTGCAGATCTCCACCACTGCAGTTGTGGGAAGGGGGCTTGTGTCCTACCTAAAACAATTAGCCTGCACATCTCCATTTCAAGATCTTTACAATTGCCAGAATTTTCAGTACTGTTTGGGAGACTTTTAGAAATGAATAACTGCATGAAACAGTGAAATACATCTGAAATTATGTATGCTATACTGGATTCTTTTTGTTTTTATATCAGCATTTTTCCTTTTCAAGAAATATTCACCCCATGATCATTTTTCCCTTTTTGCTGCAATGATTATGTCTCCAATTAAATGAAACGGGAAAGCAAACATCTTGCCATGTTCTGCAGGCTGGTCCTCTTAAAAACAATAGCATATTAGCCACAGTGAGGAAAAACAAACATACATTTGAATTTCAAGTTTCCTGAATCTTCATTTTCCTGATGTTAGTTTATTCTCCTGTTATTATAACAAATCATTTATTAACATACCTTATGATGAGAAAATATTTCCTGTTGCCTACACTTATCTATTTGCACAGAATATACATGCAAAAATATTGCACTCTTTAGCTATGATTATGATAGCCTCTTTGTTTTAAAAACTGAGACAGTAATGCCCACACAATCATATAAACCAAGGTTGTGTTTGTATTAGAAAATTTAAATGATAGTTATGAATTTTGAAACCCCAGGATTCAGCAAACTTCCAGGCAAGAATATCTTATTCTTGCAGGGGAAGGGACCATTCCCATGCAGCATGGCAGTGCGCCATGCATATTCATGAAGGCGCCCTGCCGTGCTCTAAAATAGACACCATTCTGTGCACAAGCACAGGAGGTGTGTCTGAGAGCAGTGCTCTCACTATACACATGCCCCCTGCACTCCATAATTGCCATACAGCAATATAAAGATAACTAAAGTATTCTCAGACACCATTACTTGTCAACTGGACAAGAAATCTGGACAAAGCCATAGTAAACAAGGAGAAAATGTGAGATATTGCTCTCACAAACATATAAAGCCTGATAGAATGACAAGCTTTGCATTAGCATGAAGTCCACAAAGGGTATGAAGTGTAAAACTCAAATGTCTGTCATTATTTCCTAACTGCGTTCTTAAATGCTTTGCCACAAATCTGCCAGAAAGTCACAACTGTATGAAAAATGGACCAAAAATATAAGGCAAAAATCTGGACATTCTGTGAAAATCTGTACAGTTGAGAGGTATTGCAGATACTGTTAGTGTCCATGGAGCATACCTCTCAAATGCAAAGCCTGTCATGTCATCACTGTTTGAAAAACACAGCCCCCCACAGATAATGTATAGAAAATAAAATACAACAGTTTAATTTTTTTTTCAGTCGCAATAAGGTTTAAATGTAGCTGAGTGGGTGTGCGCATCACGCAGATCTGCTCAGCCTAGCTTATACATTGCAAGGAGCTAAATAGGAATATACCTCACAAAATAGTAATGTGGAAATAACAAAGTGGTTAGAGCATTTGATAGGCAAGTAATCATTCCCGGTTCGATCCTCACTGAACACAATTTACATTTTAAATGTGAAAGCAGTACATTTTTTTTAATAATTAGGTAGTAAATAACATATATTTGTAAACAAGAGTAGTGTAGTAGGTCCAGATGTGAGGTGTCAGTGTAATAAAGTTGTGAAATCCCCATATAAACACAAGTGCCCCATACAGCATAGTCACACAAGAATAAATGTAATTAAATCACATAGGGGGATATCAGGGAATGTAAACAAAATTGTAATGTCAAGAATGATGAATCAATCCTATACAGATGACAGTCTATAAAATAAAACTTAAGCAATGCTAAGCATTGCAAAGCTATGCTTACCGGGTGTAAGCATTACTTAAACATGAATGCCAAGTAATGAGTACCCCAGCTAAGCAGAGATGCCCATAGGTAAGCAGTGCTGAACCTGCCCCTTTAAGCACTGCCAACCTTAGCTAAGCAGGTTTCCCTGTAGCTTAGCTTAGCTCAGCATATTCAAAACCATCCAATCATGGCAAAGTGCAGAAAATTGCCCAAATTTAAACCTCGCAGGTAGAAATAAAGTCCATGACCGATTGCAACTCCCCACTGTAGGCAGTATGGCTGGTGTAGGAGAAGGCATGCACTTTTGGGTGCAGTGCTGGGGCATACAGAAGTCCAAGGTCATGGTAGGACTCCTTGTAAAAAAACATGATGTGAGACTGATGCAGGACCAGTACCAGGCCTCTCAATACAAAGCGGAGGCCTGAGAAAGTCTCACTCGTGATCTCACCAGTGCCACTGGCATCCCTCGGACTGGTGAGCAGGGCCGGCATCACTACACCAACTTGAAGCAGAGAAAGAGGAAGCTCTTGGACCAGTGGGTCCAAGAAGCATGGCAGAGGGGTGATGTCCCAGCAATATGTAAGTATTCAGACCAATAACTGTTTACCAAAGTCCAGCCTGTGTATGTGATGGACAGGGAGGCATAAATGGTTCTCTATCTTCTTTACAGCTCCAGCTGAGCAGGCTGCAAACCAGGAAGCCCATGCAAGCATGTTGCAAACGCTGCATCGTGAGGCTGGTGAGTAACACTCTTAACTTGTAGTAGTCATACCAAATAAATATCAAGGAGTAGAATGTCACCTGACAGTATTAAAATAGGTATGGTTTGCATTGAATAAACCAGACAATATTACAGTAATAGTCTCATATAGGTTATATGTAAATAAAACTGTAACTGCCTGTCAATAAAATTCAAAACCCTGGACTGGTTGTGTTTACTCTGGTATTGTATGAAATGAAATGTGTACAGGTTATGCATAGCAACTATATCTCTGAAAGCATTAAACAATCAAGTCTCATCTGACAAAGTTAGTGCCTCTGTAAGACATGAGATTAACTGATATGAAATGTGTCATGCACCAAGATCTGATATCTGAATAGTAATGTTGTGTTAACCACGGTTTTCCACACTGTGCTATGTCAAAAGGTATGTATAGGAATGTATGTATAAGAATGTTGCAATTACAAGGTCAGATTGTACAACCAAGAGAGAATGGGAAAGCATTCAAGGATGAGCCAGCAGTTTCTCAATACCTCATTCTGATGAAACACAAACTTGTATTTTTAGCAGAAGCACCATGGTTCGAATCCCGGGAGTGGTAGTAAGCTGCATGCATAATTTCAAGTAGGACTTTGTGAATATGTGTAAAAACAGTCTGGTAGTATTAACATAAATTCCCTCCACAGGCCTTCCAGGTAAGAGAAGGTATAAAGTAGCTATAAGAAGGTTGTAGTTATACTGTGCCCAACACCCATGGTTCAACCCCAAGGCTGCAAATGATAGCAAGATAAGTACATACACCAAGTGGTCTCCCCCAAGAAATGTTCAAAAGTGTCATGCTGTCACAGTTACCTGTCCCTGCTGCAAACAACCAGGGTGACCAATAGAAATTAAGGCAGAGTATGGCAGTAGCTCACACACACACACACACACACACACACACACACACACACACACACTATGAGTGCACATATGTAACCCTGACTATGTGACTATGGATAGAAACAGTCAGGTAGTATTAACAATAATTCCCTCCACAGGTCTTCCAGGTAAGATAAGGTATAAAGTAACTATAAGAAGGCTGTAATTATACACTGTGTAAAAACATACCACTGCTCAACCCAAGGCCACAGGTTGTAATAATACCTCTACAGTAATGATTAGAGCAATGATCATTAAAGTTGTGACCACTGCAAGAATCTACATTCCTTAATTGACATCTCTCTCTCTCCACCCACCTTATCTTCACCAATAATCTAAACACATAAATGAATGGGACTGTTCTACCAAACCTGCTGTTGGAACATGTGTCCTATTCTACAAATGTTGAAATGTATTCCAATTAATGTTTCCTGTTCAAATACTATTATTGGTGGCCTGTTGCTATCAATGTATCCTGGATGCCAGTGTAATGCCCACTGTGGTTCCACATAGGCATGTGTTCTGTTCGCTATGGGAATACTCATGCATGCTGTTATACCTAATCCTGGAATATATTTACCATTACTAACCAACATATGTTCTAAACCTGCAACATCATAGCACATCTGGGAAGGATGATCCCAGCGGATCAGCCACGCATGCCTCATCTGGCCATGGCACCAGGCCCCAGCATGTCTGGGCCCACGCCGGGACCTCCTTGTCTGCAGGAATTGGAAGAACTGCTACACCAGCTTGAGGGCCTCATGGCGCATTTAGAGGGTCAGCCTGCCCCTCATGCTCAGGCCCCAGCACAGCCACCTTCGGGGCCATGAAGGTGCAGTGGTGACTGCCCATAGGTGGGGACCTTAGTCCCATTGCTTCCATTTGGGGGTTCATGGACTTCCGATTATCAAACACCTCTTCCCATCCAAGGTATTTACCCCCTACATGTGTCATATACCACCCCTGTGCTGTCTTTTCTGTCTTGTCTGTCATCCTACCCAACCTAGGTCCCCAAATATACCTACTATCCTTCCCCACATTCCACTCTCACCTTAAAAAAGGGCAATCTATTCCCCAAAAAAATGTTGCCCCATACATAGCTGTCCATTTCGCACACATTGTTGGAGCCTTCCTGTGTCCTGAAAGAGTGCTCTTCAAACTACCTGGAGATATACAGAGCTGAGTATATTTTTCTGTTACTTCAGAGTTGTGTACTGGTAATTGTTGTTTGACTAATTTTATATCATTGCTGGCTTACTACAGAGTTGTGCACTGTTAATTTTGCTTCACTGCACACTTTTTCAGATCTCTGCTGAAGGTGTTTTCCCCCCTCCCCCTATTTCTCTGTGTCTTAAGTTGGTATAACTGGTTTTACATCCTGTGTGTTATCTGACCATCTCAAGGATTACTTGTATAAAATTAGACCCTCTTAGTAAAAAAGTCTGCATATCATTGTTGGAGCCTTCCTGTGTCCTGAAAGAGTGCTCTTCAAACTATCTGGAGATATATAGAGCTGAGTATATTTTCTGGCACTTCAGAGTTGTGTACTGGTAATTGTTGTTTGACTAATTTTATATCATTGCTGGCTGACTTCAGAGTTGTGCACTGTTATTTTTGCTTCACTGTATAGTTCTTCAGATCGCCGCTGAAGGTGTTGATTTTCCCATACCCACCCTCCCTGTTCCTGTGTTGTTGTTTAAATTTGGAGATTTTTACAGCTGCCTGCCCCCACTGTAGATTTGATCTGGGACACCCCCCAATCCCATCTCTTTACCTCATTCTACCTAATAGACTCCGTCTGCATTGTTTTTAGTCATTTTTAATTTAACTGCATTTTTTAAACTGTTTGGTCTAACATTGCTACATACTGAAGTGTGCTAGCTTGCACTGTATTTGAATTGTTTTGACTGCTGTTTTAGCTACTTTTCTGTACATATATATATATATATATATATATATATATATATATACAAAAAAAAAAAAACCTTTCCTGTAACTAGTGTATTCCAGATTCAGATTTGCTTTATCCAGGACTGTATGTAAGCTTCTGAGCCCCCCCAAAGCTTTCTGTGTTGGAGGGAAGCCTTCTAGTTTATCAGTGGAAGTGGTAAGCACTAGGTAACCTATCTACCACATAAGGAGTGGTTCTGGCCAAGAAACTGTAGTTATTGGCAGTTTGGGCAGTTTTTCCATCTCTCTCAACTTTCTGATTTAAAAGCCCACATTTGCACTTGTTTTCCCCCCTTTCCTGTAACTAGTTTAGTCCAGATACAGATTCTTACTTTTAGCACTTGAATTTGCTAATTCGTGATCAGCACTTGTTCAGAATTGTAAGCACTAAATAACCTGCTAATTACTACAGCACTCGACCTTCCTCATTACCTAGAGGAAAACAGTTTTGGTACTTACTTTCCTCACTTGCTTAGGGAAAAACAGCTCTTGTACTCACTTTCCTCACTTATCTAGAGGAAAATAGTTTTTTATTCAGGCATGTCCAAGGGTCAGCTCCCAGTGTTCTCTCCTGTCTATCTGATGAATCTGGGCATCTTGGGGCAATGTAGAAATTGCCTCATGTACACAGACAACCCTCTCCTCCTACCACCCAACACTACAACCTGTGAGAGATGCACTTATCTAGCCAAACTGGAGGTTAAGCTCTCTCCAATCAAGACTGAACTTGACAGTCAAGAGGAGAAGGTAAACACTTGTACCACACCACACTCATCACATAGTCTCACTAAATCTACACCACCAAAATCCACACATAGAAACATAAAAACATTCACAGAGGCTCTCAATAATAATCTGCTCAAGCAACAGAAACCTCCAAAGCAGAAATGCAAGCAACCTCCACCACCAAACACAACCCAAATGACACATAGCCCAAAGACTCAGTGTGCCACTCAACCACAGCCAATAAAGCAAAACAACGTACCCAACACATTAGTCATAGGCGACTCTATAGTCAGGTACAATGATGTCCCACTCACCAGGCTAAACAAGGAGAAGGTTACTGTCAGCTGCCTGTCGGGTGCCAGGATCCGTCACATAACCCACGCATTCAGGTCACTCCACAACAAGTACAAATATGACTCTGTCATTGTCCATGTTTGTGTGAACAACCTGAGACATACCTCCCTGGACTACATGAAAAGAGACATGGAAGAGCTCTCCGATCTTGTAGCTCAGGCAGGTATGAAATTAGCCCTGAGTAGCATTCTGCCATCACCCAGAATGATGCCGCAGTACAAGGACAAAATGATTGACTTCAACAATTGGCTAAGCTTCTGGTGCCATTCTAAAGGGATCCAGTATCTGTCTGCCTGGGATGACATAGTCGACAGACTACGATGCTTTGCCAGAGATGGCCTGCACCTGTCACCCCTGGGATTCCGGATACTGGCTAAGGTTCTTGCCGCCCCTATAGTGCCTTTTTTAGGCAAGGTTCAAATGACAAATTCACCACCATAACAGGAACAGGCAAGCAAAAACTGAGGGTGATGCTACTCAATGCCAAAAGTCTAAATCTCAAAATTCACTCACTTGAGGCACTCCTTAAAATGGAGAACATCGATATCTGTGCAGTGACCGAGACCTGGTTCAAGGATCCAGAGAGCACCCCTGCACTACCAGACTATAACTCATACCACACTTTTCGGCCATGTAACCTGGACCAGAACACCAAAGGCGGAGGTGTGTCCATATTCATTAAGGATATCCACACCTCCAGGCTAGTTGCTCCACATAATGCAGCCGAGGTTATCCAAGTGCAACTAACCCTGGGCAAAACTTTAATCGAAATTGTAGCTTGCTACAGATCACCCACCATGCCCCAGGATTCCCACTCCTCTTTTCTTGATGTACTGGAAAATATTAGGGTTCAACCAAACACCCTAATAATGGGCGATTTCAACTACCCTAACTGGGAAAACTAATCATGTACCAACTCCTTCGCTCAACACTTTCTGGAATTCATAAACTCCAATGCCCTGGATCAACTTATCCACACCCCCATCAGGGTCAACAATATCCTAGATCTAGTCATTACCAATATGAGTGACCGGTGTTCCACACCTGAAGTCAATGCCTCATTGGTCCGATCCGACCCTAAGCTAATTACCCTAGATATCCACATCCTGCCTCCACCACCTCCATTAAGGAAACCATGGTAAAAAATTTCTCCAAAGCCAACTTCATGCTTCTTAAGACAGAAGTGGTGAACGTCATGACACCCATGCAGATGGACAATACAGTTACGACTACTGAATCCTACACAACTGCACTTTATAAGCACTTACATGAGTGCATGGAGTGTACTATCCCAAACAGAACCAAGATGCTATCCTCCAAAAAAAGGAAGCCAATCTGGTGGTCCCCTGCCACAAACAAACTGTACAAGAGAAGGAAAAACTCTTGCAAAAGAGAGTAAAACCCCACGAGTGGAGGACCTCCCTGGTCAGCCTCTGTTAGAAGCTGTGATCCCTGATAAAATCCTCCAAAGCTAGTTACAAAAACAAAATCGCCACTGATTCTAAAGACAACCGCAAAGCATTCTATAGCTATGCCAGAATGTGAATGGCAACACTCAGATCTGCTCTGAGTTACAGTACAATGACACTAAATATACAGACCCAACTGATATTGCCAACATCCTGGCAGATA